>NW_026614177.1:300000-395070 GCF_026230105.1 Diorhabda sublineata
CGACCTCAAATTAGGAAGGTAGACTTTGAAAATTTTCAATTCTTACAAAGTGACAGTTGACCTCAATGGGCTGCAATCGATGTTATTCGATGATATCTGACAAAGTTAGATGCAAACTCACTCAAATATATGAGAAATGTTGAAATTCGACTCCAAATTAGGAAGATAGACTTTGAAAATTCTCATTTATTACAAAGTGACAGTTGACCTCAATGGGCTTCAATCGATGTTATTCGATGATATCTGACAAAGTTAGATGCAAACTCACTCAAATATATAAGAAATGTTGAAATTCGACTTCAAATTAGGAAGATAGACTTTGAAAATTTTCAATTATTACAAAGTGACAGTTGACCTCAATGGGCTTCAATCGATGTTATTCGATGATATCTGACAAAGTTAGATGCAAACTCACTCAAATATATGAGAAATGTTGAAATTAGACTTCAAATTAGTAAGATAGACTTTGAAAATTTTCAATTAACACAAAGTGACAGTTGACCTCAATGGGCTTCAATCGATGTTATTCGATGATATCTGACAAAGTTAGATGCAAACTCACTCAAATATACAAGTAATGTTGGAATTTGACTTCAAATTAGGAAGATATACTTTGGAAATTTTCAATTATTACAAAGTGACAGTTGAGCTCAATGGGCTTCAATCGATGTTATTCGATGATATCTGACAAAGTTAGATGCAAACTCACTCAAATATATGAGAAATGTTGAAATTCGACCTCAAATTAGGAAGGTAGACTTTGAAAATTTTCAATTATTACCAAGTGACAGTTGACCTCAATGGGCTGCAATCGATGTTATTCGATGATATCTGACAAAGTTAGATGCAAACTCACTCAAATATATGAGAAATGTTGAAATTCGACCTCAAATTAGGAAGGTAGACTTTGAAAATTTTCAATTAACACAAAGTGACAGTTGACCTCAATGGGCTTCAATCGATGTTATTCGATGATATCTGACAAAGTTAGATGCAAACTCACTCAAATATACAAGTAATGTTGGAATTTGACTTCAAATTAGGAAGATATACTTTGGAAATTTTCAATTATTACAAAGTGACAGTTGAGCTCAATGGGCTTCAATCGATGTTATTCGATGATATCTGACAAAGTTAGATGCAAACTCACTCAAATATATGAGAAATGTTGAAATTCGACCTCAAATTAGGAAGGTAGACTTTGAAAATTTTCAATTCTTACAAAGTGACAGTTGACCTCAATGGGCTGCAATCGATGTTATTCGATGATATCTGACAAAGTTAGATGCAAACTCACTCAAATATATGAGAAATGTTGAAATTCGACTTCAAATTAGGAAGATAGACTTTGAAAATTCTCAATTATTACAAAGTGACAGTTGACCTCAATGGGCTTCAATCGATGTTATTCGATGATATCTGACAAAGTTAGATGCTAACTCACTCAAATATATGAGAAATGTTGAAATTCGACCTCAAATTAGGAAGGTAGACTTTGAAAATTTTCAATTCTTACAAAGTGACAGTTGACCTCAATGGGCTGCAATCGATGTTATTCGATGATATCTGACAAAGTTAGATGCAAACTCACTCAAATATATGAGAAATGTTGAAATTCGACTCCAAATTAGGAAGATAGACTTTGAAAATTCTCATTTATTACAAAGTGACAGTTGACCTCAATGGGCTTCAATCGATGTTATTCGATGATATCTGACAAAGTTAGATGCAAACTCACTCAAATATATAAGAAATGTTGGAATTCGACTTCAAATTAGGAAGATAGACTTTGAAAATTTTCAATTATTACAAAGTGACAGTTGACCTCAATGGGCTTCAATCGATGTTATTCGATGATATCTGACAAAGTTAGATGCAAACTCACTCAAATATATGAGAAATGTTGAAATTAGACTTCAAATTAGTAAGATAGACTTTGAAAATTTTCAATTAACACAAAGTGACAGTTGACCTCAATGGGCTTCAATCGATGTTATTCGATGATATCTGACAAAGTTAGATGCAAACTCACTCAAATATACAAGTAATGTTGGAATTTGACTTCAAATTAGGAAGATATACTTTGGAAATTTTCAATTATTACAAAGTGACAGTTGAGCTCAATGGGCTTCAATCGATGTTATTCGATGATATCTGACAAAGTTAGATGCAAACTCACTCAAATATATGAGAAATGTTGAAATTCGACCTCAAATTAGGAAGGTAGACTTTGAAAATTTTCAATTATTACCAAGTGACAGTTGACCTCAATGGGCTGCAATCGATGTTATTCGATGATATCTGACAAAGTTAGATGCAAACTCACTCAAATATATGAGGAATGTTGAAATTCGACTTCAAATTAGGAAGATCGACTTTGAAAATTTTCAATTAACACAAAGTGACACTTGACCTCAATGGGCTTCAATCGATGTTATTCGATGATATCTGACAAAGTTAGATGCAAACTCACTCAAATATATAAGAAATGTTGGAATTCGACTTCAAATTAGGAAGATGGACTTTGAAAATTTTCAATTATTACAAAGTGACAGTTGACCTCAATGGGCTTCAATCGATGTTATTCGATGATATCTGACAAAGTTAGATACAAACTCACTCAAATATATAAGAAATGTTGGAATTCGACTTCAAATTAGGAAGATAGACTTTGAAAATTTTCAATTCTTACAAAGTGACAGTTGACCTCAATGGGCTGCAATCGATGTTATTCGATGATATCTGACAAAGTTAGATGCAAACTCACTCAAATATATGAGAAATGTTGAAATTCGACTTCAAATTAGGAAGATAGACTTTGAAAATTCTCAATTATTACAAAGTGACAGTTGACCTCAATGGGCTTCAATCGATGTTATTCGATGATATCTGACAAAGTTAGATGCTAACTCACTCAAATATATGAGAAATGTTGAAATTCGACCTCAAATTAGGAAGGTAGACTTTGAAAATTTTCAATTCTTACAAAGTGACAGTTGACCTCAATGGGCTGCAATCGATGTTATTCGATGATATCTGACAAAGTTAGATGCAAACTCACTCAAATATATGAGAAATGTTGAAATTCGACTCCAAATTAGGAAGATAGACTTTGAAAATTCTCATTTATTACAAAGTGACAGTTGACCTCAATGGGCTTCAATCGATGTTATTCGATGATATCTGACAAAGTTAGATGCAAACTCACTCAAATATATAAGAAATGTTGGAATTCGACTTCAAATTAGGAAGATAGACTTTGAAAATTTTCAATTATTACAAAGTGACAGTTGACCTCAATGGGCTTCAATCGATGTTATTCGATGATATCTGACAAAGTTAGATGCAAACTCACTCAAATATATGAGAAATGTTGAAATTAGACTTCAAATTAGTAAGATAGACTTTGAAAATTTTCAATTAACACAAAGTGACAGTTGACCTCAATGGGCTTCAATCGATGTTATTCGATGATATCTGACAAAGTTAGATGCAAACTCACTCAAATATACAAGTAATGTTGGAATTTGACTTCAAATTAGGAAGATATACTTTGGAAATTTTCAATTATTACAAAGTGACAGTTGAGCTCAATGGGCTTCAATCGATGTTATTCGATGATATCTGACAAAGTTAGATGCAAACTCACTCAAATATATGAGAAATGTTGAAATTCGACCTCAAATTAGGAAGGTAGACTTTGAAAATTTTCAATTATTACCAAGTGACAGTTGACCTCAATGGGCTGCAATCGATGTTATTCGATGATATCTGACAAAGTTAGATGCAAACTCACTCAAATATATGAGAAATGTTGAAATTCGACCTCAAATTAGGAAGGTAGACTTTGAAAATTTTCAATTAACACAAAGTGACAGTTGACCTCAATGGGCTTCAATCGATGTTATTCGATGATATCTGACAAAGTTAGATGCAAACTCACTCAAATATACAAGTAATGTTGGAATTTGACTTCAAATTAGGAAGATATACTTTGGAAATTTTCAATTATTACAAAGTGACAGTTGAGCTCAATGGGCTTCAATCGATGTTATTCGATGATATCTGACAAAGTTAGATGCAAACTCACTCAAATATATGAGAAATGTTGAAATTCGACCTCAAATTAGGAAGGTAGACTTTGAAAATTTTCAATTCTTACAAAGTGACAGTTGACCTCAATGGGCTGCAATCGATGTTATTCGATGATATCTGACAAAGTTAGATGCAAACTCACTCAAATATATGAGAAATGTTGAAATTCGACTTCAAATTAGGAAGATAGACTTTGAAAATTCTCAATTATTACAAAGTGACAGTTGACCTCAATGGGCTTCAATCGATGTTATTCGATGATATCTGACAAAGTTAGATGCTAACTCACTCAAATATATGAGAAATGTTGAAATTCGACCTCAAATTAGGAAGGTAGACTTTGAAAATTTTCAATTCTTACAAAGTGACAGTTGACCTCAATGGGCTGCAATCGATGTTATTCGATGATATCTGACAAAGTTAGATGCAAACTCACTCAAATATATGAGAAATGTTGAAATTCGACTCCAAATTAGGAAGATAGACTTTGAAAATTCTCATTTATTACAAAGTGACAGTTGACCTCAATGGGCTTCAATCGATGTTATTCGATGATATCTGACAAAGTTAGATGCAAACTCACTCAAATATATAAGAAATGTTGGAATTCGACTTCAAATTAGGAAGATAGACTTTGAAAATTTTCAATTATTACAAAGTGACAGTTGACCTCAATGGGCTTCAATCGATGTTATTCGATGATATCTGACAAAGTTAGATGCAAACTCACTCAAATATATGAGAAATGTTGAAATTAGACTTCAAATTAGTAAGATAGACTTTGAAAATTTTCAATTAACACAAAGTGACAGTTGACCTCAATGGGCTTCAATCGATGTTATTCGATGATATCTGACAAAGTTAGATGCAAACTCACTCAAATATACAAGTAATGTTGGAATTTGACTTCAAATTAGGAAGATATACTTTGGAAATTTTCAATTATTACAAAGTGACAGTTGAGCTCAATGGGCTTCAATCGATGTTATTCGATGATATCTGACAAAGTTAGATGCAAACTCACTCAAATATATGAGAAATGTTGAAATTCGACCTCAAATTAGGAAGGTAGACTTTGAAAATTTTCAATTATTACCAAGTGACAGTTGACCTCAATGGGCTTCAATCGATGTTATTCGATGATATCTGACAAAGTTAGATGCAAACTCACTCAAATATATGAGAAATGTTGAAATTCGACCTCAAATTAGGAAGGTAGACTTTGAAAATTTTCAATTATTACCAAGTGACAGTTGACCTCAATGGGCTGCAATCGATGTTATTCGATGATATCTGACAAAGTTAGATGCAAACTCACTCAAATATATGAGAAATGTTGAAATTCGACTTCAAATTAGGAAGATAGACTTTGAAAATTTTCAATTAACACAAAGTGACAGTTGACCTCAATGGGCTTCAATCGATGTTATTCGATGATATCTGACAAAGTTAGATGCAAACTCACTCAAATATATAAGAAATGTTGGAATTCGACTTCAAATTAGGAAGATGGACTTTGAAAATTTTCAATTATTACAAAGTGACAGTTGACCTCAATGGGCTTCAATCGATGTTATTCGATTATATCTGACAAAGTTAGATACAAACTCACTCAAATATATAAGAAATGTTGGAATTCGACTTCAAATTAGGAAGATAGACTTTGAAAATTTTCAATTATTACAAAGTGACAGTTGACCTCAATGGGCTTCAATCGATGTTATTCGATGATATCTGACAAAGTTAGATGCAAACTCACTCAAATATATAAGAAATGTTGGAATTCGACTTCAAATTAGGAAGATAGACTTTGAAAATTCTCAATTATTACAAAGTGACAGTTGACCTCAATGGGCTTCAATCGATGTTATTCGATGATATCTGACAAAGTTAGATGCAAACTCACTCAAATATATGAGAAATGTTGAAATTCGACTTCAAATTAGGAAGATAGACTTTGAAAATTCTCAATTATTACAAAGTGACAGTTGACCTCAATGGGCTTCAATCGATGTTATTCGATGATATCTGACAAAGTTAGATGCAAACTCACTCAAATATATGAGAAATGTTGAAATTCGTCCTCAAATTAGGAAGGTAGACTTTGGAAATTTTCAATTATTACAAAGTGACAGTTGACCTCAATGGGCTTCAATCGAAGTTATTCGATGATATCTGACAAAGTTAGATACAAACTCACTCAAATATATGAGAAATGTTGAAATTCGACTTCAAATTAGGAAGATAGACTTTGAAAATTTTCAATTATTACAAAGTGACAGTTGACCTCAATGGGCTTCAATCGATGTTATTCGATGATATCTGACAAAGTTAGATGCAAACTCAATCAAATATATGAGAAATGTTGAAATTCGACCTCAAATTAGGAAGGTAGACTTTGAAAATTTTCAATTATTACAAAGTGACAGTTGACCTCAATGGGCTTCAATCGATGTGATTCGATGATATCTGACAAAGTTAGATGCAAACTCACTCAAATATATGAAAAATGTTGAAATTCGACTTCAAATTAGGAAGATAGACTTTGAAAATTTTCAATTATTACAAAGTGACAGTTGACCTCAATGGGCTTCAATCGATGTTATTCGATGATATCTGACAAAGTTAGATACAAACTCACTCAAATATATAAGAAATGTTGGAATTCGACTTCAAATTAGGAAGATAGACTTTGAAAATTTTCAATTATTACAAAGTGACAGTTGACCTCAATGGGCTTCAATCGATGTTGTTCGATGATATCTGACAAAGTTAGATGCAAACTCACTCAAATATATAAGAAATGTTGGAATTCGACTTCAAATTAGGAAGATAGACTTTGAAAATTTTCAATTATTATAAAGTGACAGTTGACCTCAATGGGCTTCAATCGATGTTATTCGATGATATCTGACAAAGTTAGATGCAAACTCACTCAAATATATAAGAAATGTTGGAATTCGACTTCAAATTAGGAAGATAGACTTTGAAAATTTTCAATTATTACAAAGTGACAGTTGACCTCAATGGGCTTCAATCGATGTTATTCGATGATATCTGACAAAGTTAGATACAAACTCACTCAAATATATAAGAAATGTTGGAATTCGACTTCAAATTAGGAAGATAGACTTTGAAAATTTTCAAATATTACAAAGTGACAGTTGACCTCAATGGGCTTCAAGCGATGTTATTCGATGATATCTGACAAAGTTAGATGCAAACTCACTCAAATATATGAGAAATGTTGAAATTCGACCTCAATTTAGGAAGGTAGACTTTGAAAATTTTCAATTATTACAAAGTGACAGTTGACCTCAATGGGCTGCAATCGATGTTATTCGATGATATCTGACAAAGTTAGATGCAAACTCACTCAAATATATGAGAAATGTTGAAATTCGACTTCAAATTAGGAAGATAGACTTTGAAAATTTTCAATTAACACAAAGTGACAGTTGACCTCAATGGGCTTCAATCGATGTTATTCGATGATATCTGACAAAGTTAGATGCAAACTCACTCAAATATATAAGAAATGTTAGAATTCGACTTCAAATTAGGAAGATGGACTTTGAAAATTTTCAATTATTACAAAGTGACAGTTGACCTCAATGGGCTTCAATCGATGTTATTCGATTATATCTGACAAAGTTAGATACAAACTCACTCAAATATATAAGAAATGTTGGAATTCGACTTCAAATTAGGAAGA
This sequence comes from Diorhabda sublineata, assembly GCF_026230105.1. NCBI lineage: Eukaryota > Metazoa > Arthropoda > Insecta > Coleoptera > Chrysomelidae > Diorhabda > Diorhabda sublineata. Next base: position 307,811 of record NW_026614177.1, read on the forward strand.
TAGACTTTGAAAATTTTCAATTATTACAAAGTGACAGTTGACCTCAATGGGCTTCAATCGATGTTATTCGATGATATCTGACAAAGTTAGATGCAAACTCACTCAAATATATAAGAAATGTTGGAATTCGACTTCAAATTAGGAAGATAGACTTTGAAAATTCTCAATTATTACAAAGTGACAGTTGACCTCAATGGGCTTCAATCGATGTTATTCGATGATATCTGACAAAGTTAGATGCAAACTCACTCAAATATATGAGAAATGTTGAAATTCGACTTCAAATTAGGAAGATAGACTTTGAAAATTCTCAATTATTACAAAGTGACAGTTGACCTCAATGGGCTTCAATCGATGTTATTCGATGATATCTGACAAAGTTAGATGCAAACTCACTCAAATATATGAGAAATGTTGAAATTCGACCTCAAATTAGGAAGGTAGACTTTGAAAATTTTCAATTATTATAAAGTGACAGTTGACCTCAATGGGCTTCAATCGATGTTATTCGATGATATCTGACAAAGTTAGATGCAAACTCACTCAAATATATAAGAAATGTTGGAATTCGACTTCAAATTAGGAAGATAGACTTTGAAAATTTTCAATTATTACAAAGTGACAGTTGACCTCAATGGGCTTCAATCGATGTTATTCGATGATATCTGACAAAGTTAGATACAAACTCACTCAAATATATAAGAAATGTTGGAATTCGACTTCAAATTAGGAAGATAGACTTTGAAAATTTTCAAATATTACAAAGTGACAGTTGACCTCAATGGGCTTCAAGCGATGTTATTCGATGATATCTGACAAAGTTAGATGCAAACTCACTCAAATATATGAGAAATGTTGAAATTCGACCTCAATTTAGGAAGGTAGACTTTGAAAATTTTCAATTATTACAAAGTGACAGTTGACCTCAATGGGCTGCAATCGATGTTATTCGATGATATCTGACAAAGTTAGATGCAAACTCACTCAAATATATGAGAAATGTTGAAATTCGACTTCAAATTAGGAAGATAGACTTTGAAAATTTTCAATTAACACAAAGTGACAGTTGACCTCAATGGGCTTTAATCGATGTTATTCGATGATATCTGACAAAGTTAGATGCAAACTCACTCAAATATATAAGAAATGTTGGAATTCGACTTCAAATTAGGAAGATAGACTTTGAAAATTCTCAATTATTACAAAGTGACAGTTGACCTCAATGGGCTTCAATCGATGTTATTCGATGATATCTGACAAAGTTAGATGCAAACTCACTCAAATATATGAGAAATGTTGAAATTCGACTTCAAATTAGGAAGATAGACTTTGAAAATTTTCAATTAACACAAAGTGACAGTTGACCTCAATGGGCTTCAATCGATGTTATTCGATGATATCTGACCAAGTTAGATGCAAACTCACTCAAATATATAAGAAATGTTGGAATTCGACTTCAAATTAGGAAGATGGACTTTGAAAATTTTCAATTATTACAAAGTGACAGTTGACCTCAATGGGCTTCAATCGATATTATTCGATGATATCTGACAAAGTTAGATGCAAACTCACTCAAATATATAAGAAATGTTGGAATTCGACTTCAAATTAGGAAGATAGACTTTGAAAATTTTCAATTATTACAAAGTGACAGTTGACCTCAATGGGCTTCAATCGATGTTATTCGATGATATCTGACAAAGTTAGAAACAAACTCACTCAAATATATAAGAAATGTTGGAATTCGACTTCAAATTAGGAAGATAGACTTTGAAAATTTTCAAATATTACAAAGTGACAGTTGACCTCAATGGGCTTCAAGCGATGTTATTCGATGATATCTGACAAAGTTAGATGCAAACTCACTCAAATATATGAGAAATGTTGAAATTCGACCTCAATTTAGGAAGGTAGACTTTGAAAATTTTCAATTATTACAAAGTGACAGTTGACCTCAATGGGCTGCAATCGATGTTATTCGATGATATCTGACAAAGTTAGATGCAAACTCACTCAAATATATGAGAAATGTTGAAATTCGACTTCAAATTAGGAAGATAGTTTTTGAAAATTTTCAATTAACACAAAGTGACAGTTGACCTCAATGGGCTTCAATCGATGTTATTCGATGATATCTGACAAAGTTAGATGCAAACTCACTCAAATATATAAGAAATGTTGGAATTCGACTTCAAATTAGGAAGATGGACTTTGAAAATTTTCAATTATTACAAAGTGACAGTTGACCTCAATGGGCTTCAATCGATGTTATTCGATTATATCTGACAAAGTTAGATACAAACTCACTCAAATATATAAGAAATGTTGGAATTCGACTTCAAATTAGGAAGATAGACTTTGAAAATTTTCAATTATTACAAAGTGACAGTTGACCTCAATGGGCTTCAATCGATGTTATTCGATGATATCTGACAAAGTTAGATGCAAACTCACTCAAATATATAAGAAATGTTGGAATTCGACTTCAAATTAGGAAGATAGACTTTGAAAATTCTCAATTATTACAAAGTGACAGTTGACCTCAATGGGCTTCAATCGATGTTATTCGATGATATCTGACAAAGTTAGATGCAAACTCACTCAAATATATGAGAAATGTTGAAATTCGACTTCAAATTAGGAAGATAGACTTTGAAAATTCTCAATTATTACAAAGTGACAGTTGACCTCAATGGGCTTCAATCGATGTTATTCGATGATATCTGACAAAGTTAGATGCAAACTCACTCAAATATATGAGAAATGTTGAAATTCGACCTCAAATTAGGAAGGTAGACTTTGGAAATTTTCAATTATTACAAAGTGACAGTTGACCTCAATGGGCTTCAATCGATGTTATTCGATGATATCTGACAAAGTTAGATACAAACTCACTCAAATATATGAGAAATGTTGAAATTCGACTTCAAATTAGGAAGATAGACTTTGAAAATTTTCAATTATTACAAAGTGACAGTTGACCTCAATGGGCTTCAATCGATGTTATTCGATGATATCTGACAAAGTTAGATGCAAACTCACTCAAATATATGAGAAATGTTGAAATTCGACCTCAAATTAGGAAGGTAGACTTTGAAAATTTTCAATTATTACAAAGTGACAGTTGACCTCAATGGGCTTCAATCGATGTTATTCGATGATATCTGACAAAGTTAGATGCAAACTCACTCAAATATATAAGAAATGTTGGAATTCGACTTCAAATTAGGAAGGTAGACTTTGAAAATTTTCAATTATTACAAAGTGACAGTTGACCTCAATGGGCTTCAATCGATGTTATTCGATGATATCTGACAAAGTTAGAAACAAACTCACTCAAATATATAAGAAATGTTGGAATTCGACTTCAAATTAGGAAGATAGACTTTGAAAATTTTCAAATATTACAAAGTGACAGTTGACCTCAATGGGCTTCAAGCGATGTTATTCGATGATATCTGACAAAGTTAGATGCAAACTCACTCAAATATATGAGAAATGTTGAAATTCGACCTCAATTTAGGAAGGTAGACTTTGAAAATTTTCAATTATTACAAAGTGACAGTTGACCTCAATGGGCTGCAATCGATGTTATTCGATGATATCTGACAAAGTTAGATGCAAACTCACTCAAATATATGAGAAATGTTGAAATTCGACTTCAAATTAGGAAGATAGTTTTTGAAAATTTTCAATTAACACAAAGTGACAGTTGACCTCAATGGGCTTCAATCGATGTTATTCGATGATATCTGACAAAGTTAGATGCAAACTCACTCAAATATATAAGAAATGTTGGAATTCGACTTCAAATTAGGAAGATGGACTTTGAAAATTTTCAATTATTACAAAGTGACAGTTGACCTCAATGGGCTTCAATCGATGTTATTCGATTATATCTGACAAAGTTAGATACAAACTCACTCAAATATATAAGAAATGTTGGAATTCGACTTCAAATTAGGAAGATAGACTTTGAAAATTTTCATTTATTACAAAGTGACAGTTGACCTCAATGGGCTTCAATCGATGTTATTCGATGATATCTGACAAAGTTAGATGCAAACTCACTCAAATATATAAGAAATGTTGGAATTCGACTTCAAATTAGGAAGATAGACTTTGAAAATTCTCAATTATTACAAAGTGACAGTTGACCTCAATGGGCTTCAATCGATGTTATTCGATGATATCTGACAAAGTTAGATGCAAACTCACTCAAATATATGAGAAATGTTGAAATTCGACTTCAAATTAGGAAGATAGACTTTGAAAATTCTCAATTATTACAAAGTGACAGTTGACCTCAATGGGCTTCAATCGATGTTATTCGATGATATCTGACAAAGTTAGATGCAAACTCACTCAAATATATGAGAAATGTTGAAATTCGACCTCAAATTAGGAAGGTAGACTTTGGAAATTTTCAATTATTACAAAGTGACAGTTGACCTCAATGGGCTTCAATCGATGTTATTCGATGATATCTGACAAAGTTAGATACAAACTCACTCAAATATATGAGAAATGTTGAAATTCGACTTCAAATTAGGAAGATAGACTTTGAAAATTTTCAATTATTACAAAGTGACAGTTGACCTCAATGGGCTTCAATCGATGTTATTCGATGATATCTGACAAAGTTAGATGCAAACTCACTCAAATATATGAGAAATGTTGAAATTCGACCTCAAATTAGGAAGGTAGACTTTGAAAATTTTCAATTATTACAAAGTGACAGTTGACCTCAATGGGCTTCAATCGATGTTATTCGATGATATCTGACAAAGTTAGATGCAAACTCACTCAAATATATGAGAAATGTTGAAATTCGACTTCAAATTAGGAAGATAGACTTTGAAAATTTTCAATTATTACAAAGTGACAGTTGACCTCAATGGGCTTCAATCGAGGTTATTCGATGATATCTGACAAAGTTAGATACAAACTCACTCAAATATATAAGAAATGTTGGAATTCGACTTCAAATTAGGAAGATAGACTTTGAAAATTTTCAATTATTACAAAGTGACAGTTGACCTCAATGGGCTTCAATCGATGTTATTCGATGATATCTGACAAAGTTAGATGCAAACTCACTCAAATATATGAGAAATGTTGAAATTCGACCTCAAATTAGGAAGGTAGACTTTGAAAATTTTCAATTATTATAAAGTGACAGTTGACCTCAATGGGCTTCAATCGATGTTATTCGATGATATCTGACAAAGTTAGATGCAAACTCACTCAAATATATAAGAAATGTTGGAATTCGACTTCAAATTAGGAAGATAGACTTTGAAAATTTTCAATTATTACAAAGTGACAGTTGACCTCAATGGGCTTCAATCGATGTTATTCGATGATATCTGACAAAGTTAGATACAAACTCACTCAAATATATAAGAAATGTTGGAGTTCGACTTCAAATTAGGAAGGTAGACTTTGAAAATTTTCAAATATTACAAAGTGACAGTTGACCTCAATGGGCTTCAAGCGATGTTATTCGATGATATCTGACAAAGTTAGATGCAAACTCACTCAAATATATGAGAAATGTTGAAATTCGACCTCAAATTAGGAAGGTAGACTTTGAAAATTTTCAATTATTATAAAGTGACAGTTGACCTCAATGGGCTTCAATCGATGTTATTCGATGATATCTGACAAAGTTAGATGCAAACTCACTCAAATATATAAGAAATGTTGGAATTCGACTTCAAATTAGGAAGATAGACTTTGAAAATTTTCAATTAACACAAAGTGACAGTTGACCTCAATGGGCTTCAATCGATGTTATTCGATGATATCTGACAAAGTTAGATGCAAACTCACTCAAATATATGAGAAATGTTGAAATTCGACTTCAAATTAGGAAGATAGACTTTGAAAATTTTCAATTAACACAAAGTGACAGTTGACCTCAATGGGCTGCAATCGATGTTATTCGATGATATCTGACAAAGTTAGATGCAAACTCACTCAAATATATGAGGAATGTTGAAATTCGACTTCAAATTAGGAAGATAGACTTTGAAAATTTTCAATTAACACAAAGTGACAGTTGACCTCAATGGGCTTCAATCGATGTTATTCGATGATATCTGACAAAGTTAGATGCAAACTCACTCAAATATATAAGAAATGTTGAAATTTGACTTCAAATTAGGAAGATAGACTTTGAAAATTTTCAATTAACACAAAGTGACAGTTGACCTCAATGGGCTTCAATCGATGTTATTCGATGATATCTGACAAAGTTAGATGCAAACTCACTCAAATATATGAGAAATGTTGAAATTCGACTTCAAATTAGGAAGATAGACTTTGAAAATTTTCAATTAACACAAAGTGACAGTTGACCTCAATGGGCTTCAATCGATGTTATTCGATGATATCTGACAAAGTTAGATGCAAACTCACTCAAATATATAAGAAATGTTAGAATTCGACTTCAAATTAGGAAGATGGACTTTGAAAATTTTCAATTATTACAAAGTGACAGTTGACCTCAATGGGCTTCAATCGCTGTTATTCGATTATATCTGACAAAGTTAGATACAAACTCACTCAAATATATAAGAAATGTTGGAATTCGACTTCAAATTAGGAAGATAGACTTTGAAAATTTTCAATTATTACAAAGTGACAGTTGACCTCAATGGGCTTCAATCGATGTTATTCGATGATATCTGACAAAGTTAGATGCAAACTCACTCAAATATATAAGAAATGTTGGAATTCGACTTCAAATTAGGAAGATAGACTTTGAAAATTCTCAATTATTACAAAGTGACAGTTGACCTCAATGGGCTTCAATCGATGTTATTCGATGATATCTGACAAAGTTAGATGCAAACTCACTCAAATATATGAGAAATGTTGAAATTCGACTTCAAATTAGGAAGATAGACTTTGAAAATTCTCAATTATTACAAAGTGACAGTTGACCTCAATGGGCTTCAATCGATGTTATTCGATGATATCTGACAAAGTTAGATGCAAACTCACTCAAATATATGAGAAATGTTGAAATTCGACCTCAAATTAGGAAGGTAGACATTGAAAATTTCCAATTAACACAAAGTGACAGTTGACCTCAATGGGCTTCAATCGATGTTATTCGATGATATCTGACAAAGTTAGATGCAAACTCACTCAAATATATGAGAAATGTTGAAATTCGACCTCAAATTAGGAAGGTAGACTTTGAAAATTTTCAATTATTATAAAGTGACAGTTGACCTCAATGGGCTTCAATCGATGTTATTCGATGATATCTGACAAAGTTAGATGCAAACTCACTCAAATATATGAGAAATGTTGAAATTCGACTTCAAATTAGGAAGATAGACTTTGAAAATTCTCAATTATTACAAAGTGACAGTTGACCTCAATGGGCTTCAATCGATGTTATTCGATGATATCTGACAAAGTTAGATGCAAACTCACTCAAATATATGAGAAATGTTGAAATTCGACCTCAAATTAGGAAGGTAGACATTGAAAATTTCCAATTAACACAAAGTGACAGTTGACCTCAATGGGCTTCAATCGATGTTATTCGATGATATCTGACAAAGTTAGATGCAAACTCACTCAAATATATAAGAAATGTTGGAATTCGACTTCAAATTAGGAAGATAGACTTTGAAAATTTTCAATTATTACAAAGTGACAGTTGACCTCAATGGGCTTCAATCGATGTTATTCGATGATATCTGACAAAGTTAGATACAAACTCACTCAAATATATAAGAAATGTTGGAATTCGACTTCAAATTAGGAAGATAGACTTTGAAAATTTTCAAATATTACAAAGTGACAGTTGACCTCAATGGGCTTCAAGCGATGTTATTCGATGATATCTGACAAAGTTAGATGCAAACTCACTCAAATATATGAGAAATGTTGAAATTCGACCTCAATTTAGGAAGGTAGACTTTGAAAATTTTCAATTATTACAAAGTGACAGTTGACCTCAATGGGCTGCAATCGATGTTATTCGATGATATCTGACAAAGTTAGATGCAAACTCACTCAAATATATGAGAAATGTTGAAATTCGACTTCAAATTAGGAAGATAGACTTTGAAAATTTTCAATTAACACAAAGTGACAGTTGACCTCAATGGGCTTCAATCGATGTTATTCGATGATATCTGACAAAGTTAGATGCAAACTCACTCAAATATATAAGAAATGTTGGAATTCGACTTCAAATTAGGAAGATGGACTTTGAAAATTTTCAATTATTACAAAGTGACAGTTGACCTCAATGGGCTTCAATCGATGTTATTCGATGATATCTGACAAAGTTAGATGCAAACTCACTCAAATATATAAGAAATGTTGGAATTCGACTTCAAATTAGGAAGATAGACTTTGAAAATTTTCAATTATTACAAAGTGACAGTTGACCTCAATGGGCTTCAATCGATGTTATTCGATGATATCTGACAAAGTTAGAAACAAACTCACTCAAATATATAAGAAATGTTGGAATTCGACTTCAAATTAGGAAGATAGACTTTGAAAATTTTCAAATATTACAAGGTGACAGTTGACCTCAATGGGCTTCAAGCGATGTTATTCGATGATATCTGACAAAGTTAGATGCAAACTCACTCAAATATATGAGAAATGTTGAAATTCGACCTCAATTTAGGAAGGTAGACTTTGAAAATTTTCAATTATTACAAAGTGACAGTTGACCTCAATGGGCTGCAATCGATGTTATTCGATGATATCTGACAAAGTTAGATGCAAACTCACTCAAATATATGAGAAATGTTGAAATTCGACTTCAAATTAGGAAGATAGACTTTGAAAATTTTCAATTAACACAAAGTGACAGTTGACCTCAATGGGCTTCAATCGATGTTATTCGATGATGTCTGACAAAGTTAGATGCAAACTCACTCAAATATATAAGGAATGTTGGAATTCGACTTCAAATTAGGAAGATAGACTTTGAAAATTTTCAATTATTACAAAGTGACAGTTGACCTCAATGGGCTTCAATCGATGTTATTCGATGATATCTGACAAAGTTAGATGCAAACTCACTCAAATATATAAGAAATGTTGGAATTCGACTTCAAATTAGGAAGATAGACTTTGAAAATTCTCAATTATTACAAAGTGACAGTTGACCTCAATGGGCTTCAATCGATGTTATTCGATGATATCTGACAAAGTTAGATGCAAACTCACTCAAATATATGAGAAATGTTGAAATTCGACCTCAAATTAGGAAGGTAGACTTTGAAAATTTTCAATTATTATAAAGTGACAGTTGACCTCAATGGGCTTCAATCGATGTTATTCGATGATATCTGACAAAGTTAGATGCAAACTCACTCAAATATATGAGAAATGTTGAAATTCGACTTCAAATTAGGAAGATAGACTTTGAAAATTCTCAATTATTACAAAGTGACAGTTGACCTCAATGGGCTTCAATCGATGTTATTCGATGATATCTGACAAAGTTAGATGCAAACTCACTCAAATATATGAGAAATGTTGAAATTCGACCTCAAATTAGGAAGGTAGACATTGAAAATTTCCAATTAACACAAAGTGACAGTTGACCTCAATGGGCTTCAATCGATGTTATTCGATGATATCTGACAAAGTTAGATGCAAACTCACTCAAATATATAAGAAATGTTGGAATTCGACTTCAAATTAGGAAGATAGACTTTGAAAATTTTCAATTATTACAAAGTGACAGTTGACCTCAATGGGCTTCAATCGATGTTATTCGATGATATCTGACAAAGTTAGATACAAACTCACTCAAATATATAAGAAATGTTGGAATTCGACTTCAAATTAGGAAGATAGACTTTGAAAATTTTCAAATATTACAAAGTGACAGTTGACCTCAATGGGCTTCAAGCGATGTTATTCGATGATATCTGACAAAGTTAGATGCAAACTCACTCAAATATATGAGAAATGTTGAAATTCGACCTCAATTTAGGAAGGTAGACTTTGAAAATTTTCAATTATTACAAAGTGACAGTTGACCTCAATGGGCTGCAATCGATGTTATTCGATGATATCTGACAAAGTTAGATGCAAACTCACTCAAATATATGAGAAATGTTGAAATTCGACTTCAAATTAGGAAGATAGACTTTGAAAATTTTCAATTAACACAAAGTGACAGTTGACCTCAATGGGCTTCAATCGATGTTATTCGATGATATCTGACAAAGTTAGATGCAAACTCACTCAAATATATAAGAAATGTTGGAATTCGACTTCAAATTAGGAAGATGGACTTTGAAAATTTTCAATTATTACAAAGTGACAGTTGACCTCAATGGGCTTCAATCGATGTTATTCGATGATATCTGACAAAGTTAGATGCAAACTCACTCAAATATATAAGAAATGTTGGAATTCGACTTCAAATTAGGAAGATAGACTTTGAAAATTTTCAATTATTACAAAGTGACAGTTGACCTCAATGGGCTTCAATCGATGTTATTCGATGATATCTGACAAAGTTAGAAACAAACTCACTCAAATATATAAGAAATGTTGGAATTCGACTTCAAATTAGGAAGATAGACTTTGAAAATTTTCAAATATTACAAGGTGACAGTTGACCTCAATGGGCTTCAAGCGATGTTATTCGATGATATCTGACAAAGTTAGATGCAAACTCACTCAAATATATGAGAAATGTTGAAATTCGACCTCAATTTAGGAAGGTAGACTTTGAAAATTTTCAATTATTACAAAGTGACAGTTGACCTCAATGGGCTGCAATCGATGTTATTCGATGATATCTGACAAAGTTAGATGCAAACTCACTCAAATATATGAGAAATGTTGAAATTCGACTTCAAATTAGGAAGATAGACTTTGAAAATTTTCAATTAACACAAAGTGACAGTTGACCTCAATGGGCTTCAATCGATGTTATTCGATGATGTCTGACAAAGTTAGATGCAAACTCACTCAAATATATAAGAAATGTTGGAATTCGACTTCAAATTAGGAAGATAGACTTTGAAAATTCTCAATTATTACAAAGTGACAGTTGACCTCAATGGGCTTCAATCGATGTTATTCGATGATATCTGACAAAGTTAGATGCAAACTCACTCAAATATATGAGAAATGTTGAAATTCGACTTCAAATTAGGAAGATAGACTTTGAAAATTCTCAATTATTACAAAGTGACAGTTGACCTCAATGGGCTTCAATCGATGTTATTCGATGATATCTGACAAAGTTAGATGCAAACTCACTCAAATATATGAGAAATGTTGAAATTCGACCTCAAATTAGGAAGGTAGACTTTGGAAATTTTCAATTATTACAAAGTGACAGTTGACCTCAATGGGCTTCAATCGATGTTATTCGATGATATCTGACAAAGTTAGATACAAACTCACTCAAATATATGAGAAATGTTGAAATTCGACTTCAAATTAGGAAGTTAGACTTTGAAAATTTTCAATTATTACAAAGTGACAGTTGACCTCAATGGGCTTCAATCGATGTTATTCGATGATATCTGAAAAAGTTAGATGCAAACTCACTCAAATATATGAGAAATGTTGAAATTCGACCTCAAATTAGGAAGGTAGACTTTGAAAATTTTCAATTATTACAAAGTGACAGTTGACCTCAATGGGCTTCAATCGATGTTATTCGATGATATCTGACAAAGTTAGATGCAAACTCACTCAAATATATGAGAAATGTTGAAATTCGACTTCAAATTAGGAAGATAGACTTTGAAAATTTTCAATTATTACAAAGTGACAGTTGACCTCAATGGGCTTCAATCGATGTTATTCGATGATATCTGACAAAGTTAGATGCAAACTCACTCAAATATATGAGAAATGTTGAAATTCGACTTCAAATTAGGAAGATAGACTTTGAAAATTTTCAATTATTACAAAGTGACAGTTGACCTCAATGGGCTTCAATCGATGTTATTCGATGATATCTGACAAAGTTAGATGCAAACTCACTCAAATATATGAGAAATGTTGAAATTCGACCTCAAATTAGGAAGGTAGACTTTGAAAATTTTCAATTATTATAAAGTGACAGTTGACCTCAATGGGCTTCAATCGATGTTATTCGATGATATCTGACAAAGTTAGATGCAAACTCACTCAAATATATAAGAAATGTTGGAATTCGACTTCAAATTAGGAAGATAGACTTTGAAAATTTTCAATTATTACAAAGTGACAGTTGATCTCAATGGGCTTCAATCGATGTTATTCGATGATATCTGACAAAGTTAGATACAAACTCACTCAAATATATAAGAAATGTTGGAATTCGACTTCAAATTAGGAAGATAGACTTTGAAAATTTTCAAATATTACAAAGTGACAGTTGACCTCAATGGGCTTCAAGCGATGTTATTCGATGATATCTGACAAAGTTAGATGCAAACTCACTCAAATATATGAGAAATGTTGAAATTCGACCTCAATTTAGGAAGGTAGACTTTGAAAATTTTCAATTATTACAAAGTGACAGTTGACCTCAATGGGCTGCAATCGATGTTATTCGATGATATCTGACAAAGTTAGATGCAAACTTACTCAAATATATGAGAAATGTTGAAATTCGACTTCAAATTAGGAAGATAGACTTTGAAAATTTTCAATTAACACAAAGTGACAGTTGACCTCAATGGGCTTCAATCGATGTTATTCGATGATATCTGACAAAGTTAGATGCAAACTCACTCAAATATATAAGAAATGTTAGAATTCGACTTCAAATTAGGAAGATGGACTTTGAAAACTTTCAAATATTACAAAGTGACAGTTGACCTCAATGGGCTTTAAGCGATGTTATTCGATGATATCTGACAAAGTTAGATGCAAACTCACTCAAATATATGAGAAATGTTGAAATTCGACCTCAATTTAGGAAGTTAGACTTTGAAAATTTTCAATTATTACAAAGTGACAGTTGACCTCAATGGGCTGCAATCGATGTTATTCGATGATATCTGACAAAGTTAGATGCAGCTCACTCAAATATATGAGAAATGTTGAAATTCGACTTCAAATTAGGAAGATAGACTTTGAAAATTTTCATTTAACACAAAGTGACAGTTGACCTCAATGGGCTTCAATCGATGTTATTCGATGATATCTGACAAAGTTAGATGCAAACTCACTCAAATATATGAGAAATGTTGAAATTCGACTTCAAATTAGGAAGATAGACTTTGAAAATTTTCATTTAACACAAAGTGACAGTTGACCTCAATGGGCTGCAATCGATGTTATTCGATGATATCTGACAAAGTTAGATGCAAACTCACTCAAATATATGAGAAATGTTGAAATTCGACTTCAAATTAGGAAGATAGACTTTGAAAATTTTCATTTAACACAAAGTGACAGTTGACCTCAATGGGCTTCAATCGATGTTATTCGATGATATCTGACAAAGTTAGATGCAAACTCACTCAAATATATGAGAAATGTTGAAATTCGACTTCAAATTAGGAAGATAGACTTTGAAAATTCTCAATTATTACAAAGTGACAGTTGACCTCAATGGGCTTCAATCGATGTTATTCGATGATATCTGACAAAGTTAGATGCAAACTCACTCAAATATATAAGAAATGTTGGAATTCGACTTCAAATTAGGAAGATAGACTTTGAAAATTCTCAATTATTACAAAGTGACAGTTGACCTCAATGGGCTTCAATCGATGTTATTCAATGATATCTGACAAAGTTAGATGCAAACTCACTCAAATATATGAGAAATGTTGAAATTCGACTTCAAATTAGGAAGATAGACTTTGAAAATTCTCAATTATTACAAAGTGACAGTTGACCTCAATGGGCTTCAATCGATGTTATTCGATGATATCTGACAAAGTTAGATGCAAACTCACTCAAATATATGAGAAATGTTGAAATTCGACCTCAAATTAGGAAGGTAGACTTTGGAAATTTTCAATTATTACAAAGTGACAGTTGACATCAATGGGCTTCAATCGATGTTATTCGATGATATCTGACAAAGTTAGATACAAACTCACTCAAATATATGAGAAATGTTGAAATTCGACTTCAAATTAGGAAGATAGACTTTGAAAATTTTCAATTATTACAAAGTGACAGTTGACCTCAATGGGCTTCAATCGATGTTATTCGATGATATCTGACAAAGTTAGATGCAAACTCACTCAAATATATGAGAAATGTTGAAATTCGACCTCAAATTAGGAAGGTAGACTTTGAAAATTTTCAATTATTACAAAGTGACAGTTGACCTCAATGGGCTTCAATCGATGTTATTCGATGATATCTGACAAAGTTAGATGCAAACTCACTCAAATATATGAGAAATGTTGAAATTCGACTTCAAATTAGGAAGATAGACTTTGAAAATTTTCAATTATTACAAAGTGACAGTTGACCTCAATGGGCTTCAATCGATGTTATTCGATGATATCTGACAAAGTTAGATACAAACTCACTCAAATATATGAGAAATTTTGGAATTCGACTTCAAATTAGGAAGATAGACTTAGAAAATTTTCAATTATTACAAAGTGACAGTTAACCTCAATGGGCTTCAATCGATGTTATTCGATGATATCTGACAAAGTTAGATGCAAACTCACTCAAATATATGAGAAATGTTGGAATTCGACCTCAAATTAGGAAGGTAGACTTTGAAAATTTTCAATTATTACAAAGTGACAGTTGACCTCAATGGGCTTCAATCGATGTTATTCGATGATATCTGACAAAGTTAGAGGCAAACTCACTCAAATATATGAGAAATGTTGAAATTCGACTTCAAATTAGGAAGATAGACTTTGAAAATTCTCGATTATTACAAAGTGACAGTTGACCTCAATGGGCTTCAATCGATATTATTTGATGATATCTGACAAAGTTAGATGCAAACTCACTCAAATATATAAGAAATGTTGGAATTCGACTTCAAATTAGGAAGATAGACTTTGAAAATTTTCAATTATTACAAAGTGACAGTTGACCTCAATGGGCTTCAATCGATGTTATTCGATGATATCTGACAAAGTTAGATGCAAACTCACTCAAATATATAAGAAATGTTGGAATTCGACTTCAAATTAGGAAGATAGACTTTGAAAATTCTCAATTATTACAAAGTGACAGTTGACCTCAATGGGCTTCAATCGATGTTATTCGATGATATCTGACAAAGTTAGATGCAAACTCACTCAAATATATGAGAAATGTTGAAATTCGACTTCAAATTAGGAAGATAGACTTTGAAAATTCTCAATTATTACAAAGTGACAGTTGACCTCAATGGGCTTCAATCGATGTTATTCGATGATATCTGACAAAGTTAGATGCAAACTCACTCAAATATATGAGAAATGTTGAAATTCGACCTCAAATTAGGAAGGTAGACTTTGGAAATTTTCAATTATTACAAAGTGACAGTTGACCTCAATGGGCTTCAATCGATGTTATTCGATGATATCTGACAAAGTTAGATACAAACTCACTCAAATATATGAGAAATGTTGAAATTCGACTTCAAATTAGGAAGATAGACTTTGAAAATTTTCAATTATTACAAAGTGACAGTTGACCTCAATGGGCTTCAATCGATGTTATTCGATGATATCTGAAAAAGTTAGATGCAAACTCACTCAAATATATGAGAAATGTTGAAATTCGACCTCAAATTAGGAAGGTAGACTTTGAAAATTTTCAATTATTACAAAGTGACAGTTGACCTCAATGGGCTTCAATCGATGTTATTCGATGATATCTGACAAAGTTAGATGCAAACTCACTCAAATATATGAGAAATGTTGAAATTCGACTTCAAATTAGGAAGATAGACTTTGAAAATTTTCAATTATTACAAAGTGACAGTTGACCTCAATGGGCTTCAATCGATGTTATTCGATGATATCTGACAAAGTTAGATGCAAACTCACTCAAATATATGAGAAATGTTGAAATTCGACTTCAAATTAGGAAAATAGACTTTGAAAATTTTCAATTATTACAAAGTGACAGTTGACCTCAATGGGCTTCAATCGATGTTATTCGATGATATCTGACAAAGTTAGATGCAAACTCACTCAAATATATGAGAAATGTTGAAATTCGACCTCAAATTAGGAAGGTAGACTTTGAAAATTTTCAATTATTATAAAGTGACAGTTGACCTCAATGGGCTTCAATCGATGTTATTCGATGATATCTGACAAAGTTAGATGCAAACTCACTCAAATATATAAGAAATGTTGGAATTCGACTTCAAATTAGGAAGATAGACTTTGAAAATTTTCAATTATTACAAAGTGACAGTTGATCTCAATGGGCTTCAATCGATGTTATTCGATGATATCTGACAAAGTTAGATACAAACTCACTCAAATATATAAGAAATGTTGGAATTCGACTTCAAATTAGGAAGATAGACTTTGAAAATTTTCAAATATTACAAAGTGACAGTTGACCTCAATGGGCTTCAAGCGATGTTATTCGATGATATCTGACAAAGTTAGATGCAAACTCACTCAAATATATGAGAAATGTTGAAATTCGACCTCAATTTAGGAAGGTAGACTTTGAAAATTTTCAATTATTACAAAGTGACAGTTGACCTCAATGGGCTGCAATCGATGTTATTCGATGATATCTGACAAAGTTAGATGCAAACTTACTCAAATATATGAGAAATGTTGAAATTCGACTTCAAATTAGGAAGATAGACTTTGAAAATTTTCAATTAACACAAAGTGACAGTTGACCTCAATGGGCTTCAATCGATGTTATTCGATGATATCTGACAAAGTTAGATGCAAACTCACTCAAATATATAAGAAATGTTAGAATTCGACTTCAAATTAGGAAGATGGACTTTGAAAACTTTCAAATATTACAAAGTGACAGTTGACCTCAATGGGCTTTAAGCGATGTTATTCGATGATATCTGACAAAGTTAGATGCAAACTCACTCAAATATATGAGAAATGTTGAAATTCGACCTCAATTTAGGAAGGTAGACTTTGAAAATTTTCAATTATTACAAAGTGACAGTTGACCTCAATGGGCTGCAATCGATGTTATTCGATGATATCTGACAAAGTTAGATGCAGCTCACTCAAATATATGAGAAATGTTGAAATTCGACTTCAAATTAGGAAGATAGACTTTGAAAATTTTCATTTAACACAAAGTGACAGTTGACCTCAATGGGCTTCAATCGATGTTATTCGATGATATCTGACAAAGTTAGATGCAAACTCACTCAAATATATGAGAAATGTTGAAATTCGACTTCAAATTAGGAAGATAGACTTTGAAAATTTTCATTTAACACAAAGTGACAGTTGACCTCAATGGGCTGCAATCGATGTTATTCGATGATATCTGACAATGTTAGATGCAAACTCACTCAAATATATGAGAAATGTTGGAATTCGACTTCAAATTAGGAAGATAGACTTTGAAAATTTTCATTTAACACAAAGTGACAGTTGACCTCAATGGGCTTCAATCGATGTTATTCGATGATATCTGACAAAGTTAGATGCAAACTCACTCAAATATATGAGAAATGTTGAAATTCGACTTCAAATTAGGAAGATAGACTTTGAAAATTCTCAATTATTACAAAGTGACAGTTGACCTCAATGGGCTTCAATCGATGTTATTCGATGATATCTGACAAAGTTAGATGCAAACTCACTCAAATATATAAGAAATGTTGGAATTCGACTTCAAATTAGGAAGATAGACTTTGAAAATTCTCAATTATTACAAAGTGACAGTTGACCTCAATGGGCTTCAATCGATGTTATTCGATGATATCTGACAAAGTTAGATGCAAACTCACTCAAATATATGAGAAATGTTGAAATTCGACTTCAAATTAGGAAGATAGACTTTGAAAATTCTCAATTATTACAAAGTGACAGTTGACCTCAATGGGCTTCAATCGATGTTATTCGATGATATCTGACAAAGTTAGATGCAAACTCACTCAAATATATGAGAAATGTTGAAATTCGACCTCAAATTAGGAAGGTAGACTTTGGAAATTTTCAATTATTACAAAGTGACAGTTGACCTCAATGGGCTTCAATCGATGTTATTCGATGATATCTGACAAAGTTAGATACAAACTCACTCAAATATATGAGAAATGTTGAAATTCGACTTCAAATTAGGAAGATAGACTTTGAAAATTTTCAATTACTACAAAGTGACAGTTGACCTCAATGGGCTTCAATCGATGTTAATCGATGATATCTGACAAAGTTAGATGCAAACTCACTCAAATATATGAGAAATGTTGATATTCGACCTCAAATTAGGAAGGTAGACTTTGAAAATTTTCAATTATTACAAAGTGACAGTTGACCTCAATGGGCTTCAATCGATGTTATTCGATGATATCTGACAAAGTTAGATGCAAACTCACTCAAATATATGAGAAATGTTGAAATTCGACTTCAAATTAGGAAGATAGACTTTGAAAATTTTCAATTATTACAAAGTGACAGTTGACCTCAATGGGCTTCAATCGATGTTATTCGATGATATCTGACAAAGTTAGATACAAACTCACTCAAATATATGAGAAATTTTGGAATTCGACTTCAAATTAGGAAGATAGACTTAGAAAATTTTCAATTATTACAAAGTGACAGTTAACCTCAATGGGCTTCAATCGATGTTATTCGATGATATCTGACAAAGTTAGATGCAAACTCACTCAAATATATGAGAAATGTTGGAATTCGACCTCAAATTAGGAAGGTAGACTTTGAAAATTTTCAATTATTACAAAGTGACAGTTGACCTCAATGGGCTTCAATCGATGTTATTCGATGATATCTGACAAAGTTAGAGGCAAACTCACTCAAATATATGAGAAATGTTGAAATTCGACTTCAAATTAGGAAGATAGACTTTGAAAATTCTCAATTATTACAAAGTGACAGTTGACCTCAATGGGCTTCAATCGATGTTATTCGATGATATCTGACAAAGTTAGATGCAAACTCACTCAAATATATAAGAAATGTTGGAATTCGACTTCAAATTAGGAAGATAGACTTCGGAAATTTTCAATTATTACAAAGTGACAGTTGACCTCAATGGGCTTCAATCGATGTTATTCGATGATATCTGACAAAGTTAGATGCAAACTTACTCAAATATATGAGAAATGTTGGAATTCGACTTCAAATTAGGAAGATAGACTTCGGAAATTTTCAATTATTACAAAGTGACAGTTGACCTCAATGGGCTTCAATCGATGTTATTCGATGATATCTGACAAAGTTAGATGCAAACTTACTCAAATATATGAGAAATGTTGAAATTCGACCTCAAATTAGGAAGATAGACTTTGAAAATTTTCAATTATTACAAAGTGACAGGTGACCTCAATGGGCTTCAATCGATGTTATTCGATGACATCTGACAAAGTTAGATGCAAACTCACTCAAATATATGAGAAATGTTGAAATTCGACTTCAAATTAGGAAGATAGACTATGAAAATTTTCAATTATTACAAAGTGACAGTTGACCTCAATGGGCTTCAATCGATGTTATTCGATGATATCTGACAAAGTTAGATACAAACTCATTCAAATATATAAGAAATGTTGGAATTCGACTTCAAATTAGGAAGATAGACTTTGAAAATTCTCAATTATTACAAAGTGACAGTTGACCTCAATGGGCTTCAATCGATGTTATTCGATGATATCTGACAAAGTTAGATGCCAGCTCACTCAAATATATAAGAAATGTTGGAATTCGACTTCAAATTAGGAAGATAGACTTTGAAAATTTTCAATTATTACAAAGTGACAGTTGACCTCAATGGGCTTCAATCGATGTTATTCGATGATATCTGACAAAGTTAGATACAAACTCACTCAAATATATCAGAAATGTTGAAATTCGACTTCAAATTAGGAAGATAGACTTTGAAAATTCTCAATTATTACAAAGTGACAGTTGACCTCAATGGGCTTCAATCGATGTTATTCGATGATATCTGACAAAGTTAGATGCAAACTCACTCAAATATATGAGAAATGTTGAAATTCGACCTCAAATTAGGAAGGTAGACTTTGGAAATTTTCAATTATTACAAAGTGACAGTTGACCTCAATGGGCTTCAATCGATGTTATTCGATGATATCTGACAAAGTTAGATACAAACTCACTCAAATATATGAGAAATGTTGAAATTCGACTTCAAATTAGGAAGATAGACTTTGAAAATTTTCAATTACTACAAAGTGACAGTTGACCTCAATGGGCTTCAATCGATGTTAATCGATGATATCTGACAAAGTTAGATGCAAACTCACTCAAATATATGAGAAATGTTGATATTCGACCTCAAATTAGGAAGGTAGACTTTGAAAATTTTCAATTATTACAAAGTGACAGTTGACCTCAATGGGCTTCAATCGATGTTATTCGATGATATCTGACAAAGTTAGATGCAAACTCACTCAAATATATGAGAAATGTTGAAATTCGACTTCAAATTAGGAAGATAGACTTTGAAAATTTTCAATTATTACAAAGTGACAGTTGACCTCAATGGGCTTCAATCGATGTTATTCGATGATATCTGACAAAGTTAGATACAAACTCACTCAAATATATGAGAAATTTTGGAATTCGACTTCAAATTAGGAAGATAGACTTAGAAAATTTTCAATTATTACAAAGTGACAGTTAACCTCAATGGGCTTCAATCGATGTTATTCGATGATATCTGACAAAGTTAGATGCAAACTCACTCAAATATATGAGAAATGTTGGAATTCGACCTCAAATTAGGAAGGTAGACTTTGAAAATTTTCAATTATTACAAAGTGACAGTTGACCTCAATGGGCTTCAATCGATGTTATTCGATGATATCTGACAAAGTTAGAGGCAAACTCACTCAAATATATGAGAAATGTTGAAATTCGACTTCAAATTAGGAAGATAGACTTTGAAAATTCTCAATTATTACAAAGTGACAGTTGACCTCAATGGGCTTCAATCGATGTTATTCGATGATATCTGACAAAGTTAGATGCAAACTCACTCAAATATATAAGAAATGTTGGAATTCGACTTCAAATTAGGAAGATAGACTTCGGAAATTTTCAATTATTACAAAGTGACAGTTGACCTCAATGGGCTTCAATCGATGTTATTCGATGATATCTGACAAAGTTAGATGCAAACTTACTCAAATATATGAGAAATGTTGGAATTCGACTTCAAATTAGGAAGATAGACTTCGGAAATTTTCAATTATTACAAAGTGACAGTTGACCTCAATGGGCTTCAATCGATGTTATTCGATGATATCTGACAAAGTTAGATGCAAACTTACTCAAATATATGAGAAATGTTGAAATTCGACCTCAAATTAGGAAGATAGACTTTGAAAATTTTCAATTATTACAAAGTGACAGGTGACCTCAATGGGCTTCAATCGATGTTATTCGATGACATCTGACAAAGTTAGATGCAAACTCACTCAAATATATGAGAAATGTTGAAATTCGACTTCAAATTAGGAAGATAGACTATGAAAATTTTCAATTATTACAAAGTGACAGTTGACCTCAATGGGCTTCAATCGATGTTATTCGATGATATCTGACAAAGTTAGATACAAACTCATTCAAATATATAAGAAATGTTGGAATTCGACTTCAAATTAGGAAGATAGACTTTGAAAATTCTCAATTATTACAAAGTGACAGTTGACCTCAATGGGCTTCAATCGATGTTATTCGATGATATCTGACAAAGTTAGATGCCAGCTCACTCAAATATATAAGAAATGTTGGAATTCGACTTCAAATTAGGAAGATAGACTTTGAAAATTTTCAATTATTACAAAGTGACAGTTGACCTCAATGGGCTTCAATCGATGTTATTCGATGATATCTGACAAAGTTAGATACAAACTCACTCAAATATATCAGAAATGTTGAAATTCGACTTCAAATTAGGAAGATAGACTTTGAAAATTCTCAATTATTACAAAGTGACAGTTGACCTCAATGGGCTTCAATCGATGTTATTCGATGATATCTGACAAAGTTAGATGCAAACTCACTCAAATATATGAGAAATGTTGAAATTCGACCTCAAATTAGGAAGGTAGACTTTGGAAATTTTCAATTATTACAAAGTGACAGTTGACCTCAATGGGCTTCAATCGATGTTATTCGATGATATCTGACAAAGTTAGATGCAAACTCACTCAAATATATGAGAAATGTTGGAATTCGACCTCAAATTAGGAAGGTAGACTTTGAAAATTTTCAATTATTACAAAGTGACAGTTGACCTCAATGGGCTTCAATCGATGTTATTCGATGATATCTGACAAAGTTAGAGGCAAACTCACTCAAATATATGAGAAATGTTGAAATTCGACTTCAAATTAGGAAGATAGACTTTGAAAATTCTCAATTATTACAAAGTGACAGTTGACCTCAATGGGCTTCAATCGATGTTATTCGATGATATCTGACAAAGTTAGATGCAAACTCACTCAAATATATAAGAAATGTTGGAATTCGACTTCAAATTAGGAAGATAGACTTCGGAAATTTTCAATTATTACAAAGTGACAGTTGACCTCAATGGGCTTCAATCGATGTTATTCGATGATATCTGACAAAGTTAGATGCAAACTTACTCAAATATATGAGAAATGTTGGAATTCGACTTCAAATTAGGAAGATAGACTTCGGAAATTTTCAATTATTACAAAGTGACAGTTGACCTCAATGGGCTTCAATCGATGTTATTCGATGATATCTGACAAAGTTAGATGCAAACTTACTCAAATATATGAGAAATGTTGAAATTCGACCTCAAATTAGGAAGATAGACTTTGAAAATTTTCAATTATTACAAAGTGACAGGTGACCTCAATGGGCTTCAATCGATGTTATTCGATGACATCTGACAAAGTTAGATGCAAACTCACTCAAATATATGAGAAATGTTGAAATTCGACTTCAAATTAGGAAGATAGACTATGAAAATTTTCAATTATTACAAAGTGACAGTTGACCTCAATGGGCTTCAATCGATGTTATTCGATGATATCTGACAAAGTTAGATACAAACTCACTCAAATATATAAGAAATGTTGGAATTCGACTTCAAATTAGGAAGATAGACTTTGAAAATTCTCAATTATTACAAAGTGACAGTTGACCTCAATGGGCTTCAATCGATGTTATTCGATGATATCTGACAAAGTTAGATGCCAGCTCACTCAAATATATAAGAAATGTTGGAATTCGACTTCAAATTAGGAAGATAGACTTTGAAAATTTTCAATTATTACAAAGTGACAGTTGACCTCAATGGGCTTCAATCGATGTTATTCGATGATATCTGACAAAGTTAGATACAAACTCACTCAAATATATCAGAAATGTTGAAATTCGACTTCAAATTAGGAAGATAGACTTTGAAAATTCTCAATTATTACAAAGTGACAGTTGACCTCAATGGGCTTCAATCGATGTTATTCGATGATATCTGACAAAGTTAGATGCAAACTCACTCAAATATATGAGAAATGTTGAAATTCGACCTCAAATTAGGAAGGTAGACTTTGGAAATTTTCAATTATTACAAAGTGACAGTTGACCTCAATGGGCTTCAATCGATGTTATTCGATGATATCTGACAAAGTTAGATACAAACTCACTCAAATATATGAGAAATGTTGAAATTCGACTTCAAATTAGGAAGATAGACTTTGAAAATTTTCAATTATTACAAAGTGACAGTTGACCTCAATAGGCTTCAATCGATGTTATTCGATGATATCTGACAAAGTTAGATGCAAACTCACTCAAATATATGAGAAATGTTGAAATTCGACCTCAAATTAGGAAGGTAGACTTTGAAAATTTTCAATTATTACAAAGTGACAGTTGACCTCAATGGGCTTCAATCGATGTTATTCGATGATATCTGACAAAGTTAGATGCAAACTCACTCAAATATATGAGAAATGTTGAAATTCGACTTCAAATTAGGAAGATAGACTTTGAAAATTTTCAATTATTACAAAGTGACAGTTGACCTCAATGGGCTTCAATCGATGTTATTCGATGATATCTGACAAAGTTAGATACAAACTCACTCAAATATATGAGAAATTTTGGAATTCGACTTCAAATTAGGAAGATAGACTTTGAAAATTTTCAATTATTACAAAGTGACAGTTAACCTCAATGGGCTTCAATCGATGTTATTCGATGATATCTGACAAAGTTAGATGCAAACTCACTCAAATATATGAGAAATGTTGGAATTCGACCTCAAATTAGGAAGGTAGACTTTGAAAATTTTCAATTATTACAAAGTGACAGTTGACCTCAATGGGCTTCAATCGATGTTATTCGATGATATCTGACAAAGTTAGAGGCAAACTCACTCAAATATATGAGAAATGTTGAAATTCGACTTCAAATTAGGAAGATAGACTTTGAAAATTCTCAATTATTACAAAGTGACAGTTGACCTCAATGGGCTTCAATCGATGTTATTCGATGATATCTGACAAAGTTAGATGCAAACTTACTCAAATATATGAGAAATGTTGAAATTCGACTTCAAATTAGGAAGATAGACTTCGGAAATTTTCAATTATTACAAAGTGACAGTTGACCTCAATGGGCTTCAATCGATGTTATTCGATGATATCTGACAAAGTTAGATGCAAACTTACTCAAATATATGAGAAATGTTGAAATTCGACCTCAAATTAGGAAGATAGACTTTGAAAATTTTCAATTATTACAAAGTGACAGGTGACCTCAATGGGCTTCAATCGATGTTATTCGATGACATCTGACAAAGTTAGATGCAAACTCACTCAAATATATGAGAAATGTTGAAATTCGACTTCAAATTAGGAAGATAGACTATGAAAATTTTCAATTATTACAAAGTGACAGTTGACCTCAATGGGCTTCAATCGATGTTATTCGATGATATCTGACAAAGTTAGATACAAACTCACTCAAATATATAAGAAATGTTGGAATTCGACTTCAAATTAGGAAGATAGACTTTGAAAATTCTCAATTATTACAAAGTGACAGTTGACCTCAATGGGCTTCAATCGATGTTATTCGATGATATCTGACAAAGTTAGATGCCAGCTCACTCAAATATATAAGAAATGTTGGAATTCGACTTCAAATTAGGAAGATAGACTTTGAAAATTTTCAATTATTACAAAGTGACAGTTGACCTCAATGGGCTTCAATCGATGTTATTCGATGATATCTGACAAAGTTAGATACGAACTCACTCAAATATATGAGAAATGTTGAAATTCGACTTCAAATTAGGAAGATAGACTTTGAAAATTCTCAATTATTACAAAGTGACAGTTGACCTCAATGGGCTTCAATCGATGTTATTCGATGATATCTGACAAAGTTAGATGCAAACTCACTCAAATATATGAGAAATGTTGAAATTCGACTTCAAATTAGGAAGATAGACTTTGAAAATTTTCAATTATTACAAAGTGACAGTTGACCTCAATGGGCTTCAATCGATGTTATTCGATGATATCTGACAAAGTTAGATACAAACTCACTCAAATATATGAGAAATGTTGAAATTCGACTTCAAATTAGGAAGATAGACTTTGAAAATTTTCAATTATTACAAAGTGACAGTTAACCTCAATAGGCTTCAATCGATGTTATTCGATGATATCTGACAAAGTTAGATGCAAACTCACTCAAATATATGAGAAATGTTGAAATTCGACTTCAAATTAGGAAGATAGACTTTGAAAATTCTCAATTATTACAAAGTGACAGTTGACCTCAATGGGCTTCAATCGATGTTATTCGATGATATCTGACAAAGTTAGATGCAAACTCACTCAAATATATGAGAAATGTTGAAATTCGACCTCAAATTAGGAAGGTAGACTTTGGAAATTTTCAATTATTACAAAGTGACAGTTAACCTCAATGGGCTTCAATCGATGTTATTCGATGATATCTGACAAAGTTAGATGCAAACTCACTCAAATATATGAGAAATGTTGAAATTCGACCTCAAATTAGGAAGGTAGACTTTGAAAATTTTCAATTATTACAAAGTGACAGTTGACCTCAATGGGCTTCAATCGATGTTATTCGATGATATCTGACAAAGTTAGATGCAAACTCACTCAAATATATGAGAAAAGTTGAAATTCGACCTCAAATTAGGAAGGTAGACTTTGAAAATTTTCAATTATTACAAAGTGACAGTTGACCTCAATGGGCTTCAATCGATGTTATTCGATGATATCTGACAAAGTTAGATGCAAACTCACTCAAATATATGAGAAATGTTGAAATTAGACTTCAAATTAGGAAGGTAGACTTTGAAAATTTTCATTTAACACAAAGTGACAGTTGACCTCAATGGGCTTCAATCGATGTTATTCGATGATATCTGACAAAGTTAGATGCAAACTCACTCAAATATATGAGAAATGTTGAAATTCGACTTCAAATTAGGAAGATAGACTTTGAAAATTTTCATTTAACACAAAGTGACAGTTGACCTCAATGGGCTTCAATCGATGTTATTCGATGATATCTGACAAAGTTAGATGCAAACTCACTCAAATATATGAGAAATGTTGAAATTCGACTTCAAATTAGGAAGATAGACTTTGAAAATTTTCATTTAACACAAAGTGACAGTTGACCTCAATGGGCTGCAATCGATGTTATTCGATGATATCTGACAAAGTTAGATGCAAACTCACTCAAATATATGAGAAATGTTGAAATTCGACTTCAAATTAGGAAGATAGACTTTGAAAATTCTCAATTATTACAAAGTGTCAGTTGACCTCAATGGGCTTCAATCGATGTTATTCGATGATATCTGACAAAGTTAGATGCAAACTCACTCAAATATATGAGAAATGTTGAAATTCGACTTCAAATTAGGAAGATAGACTTTGAAAATTCTCAATTATTACAAAGTGACAGTTGACCTCAATGGGCTTCAATCGATGTTATTCGATGATATCTGACAAAGTTAGATGCAAACTCACTCAAATATATGAGAAATGTTGAAATTCGACCTCAAATTAGGAAGGTAGACTTTGGAAATTTTCAATTATTACAAAGTGACAGTTGACCTCAATGGGCTTCAATCGATGTTATTCGATGATATCTGACAAAGTTAGATACAAACTCACTCAAATATATGAGAAATGTTGAAATTCGACTTCAAATTAGGAAGATAGACTTTGAAAATTTTCAATTATTACAAAGTGACAGTTGACCTCAATGGGCTTCAATCGATGTTATTCGATGATATCTGACAAAGTTAGATGCAAACTCACTCAAATATATGAGAAATGTTGAAATTCGACCTCAAATTAGGAAGGTAGACTTTGAAAATTTTCAATTATTACAAAGTGACAGTTGACCTCAATGGGCTTCAATCGATGTTATTCGATGATATCTGACAAAGTTAGATGCAAACTCACTCAAATATATGAGAAATGTTGAAATTCGACTTCAAATTAGGAAGATAGACTTTGAAAATTTTCAATTATTACAAAGTGACAGTTGACCTCAATGGGCTTCAATCGATGTTATTCGATGATATCTGACAAAGTTAGATACAAACTCACTCAAATATATGAGAAATTTTGGAATTCGACTTCAAATTAGGAAGATAGACTTAGAAAATTTTCAATTATTACAAAGTGACAGTTAACCTCAATGGGCTTCAATCGATGTTATTCGATGATATCTGACAAAGTTAGATGCAAACTCACTCAAATATATGAGAAATGTTGGAATTCGACCTCAAATTAGGAAGGTAGACTTTGAAAATTTTCAATTATTACAAAGTGACAGTTGACCTCAATGGGCTTCAATCGATGTTATTCGATGATATCTGACAAAGTTAGAGGCAAACTCACTCAAATATATGAGAAATGTTGAAATTCGACTTCAAATTAGGAAGATAGACTTTGAAAATTCTCAATTATTACAAAGTGACAGTTGACCTCAATGGGCTTCAATCGATGTTATTCGATGATATCTGACAAAGTTAGATGCAAACTCACTCAAATATATGAGAAATGTTGGAATTCGACCTCAAATTAGGAAGGTAGACTTTGAAAATTTTCAATTATTACAAAGTGACAGTTAACCTCAATGGGCTTCAATCGATGTTATTCGATGATATCTGACAAAGTTAGATGCAAACTCACTCAAATATATTAGAAATGTTGGAATTCGACCTCAAATTAGGAAGGTAGACTTTGAAAATTCTCAATTATTACAAAGTGACAGTTGACCTCAATGGGCTTCAATCGATGTTATTCGATGATATCTGACAAAGTTAGATGCAAACTCACTCAAATATATAAGAAATGTTGGAATTCGACTTCAAATTAGGAAGATAGACTTTGAAAATTTTCAATTATTACAAAGTGACAGTTAACCTCAATAGGCTTCAATCGATGTTATTCGATGATATCTGACAAAGTTAGATGCAAACTCACTCAAATATATGAGAAATGTTGAAATTCGACTTCAAATTAGGAAGATAGACTTTGAAAATTCTCAATTATTACAAAGTGACAGTTGACCTCAATGGGCTTCAATCGATGTTATTCGATGATATCTGACAAAGTTAGATGCAAACTCACTCAAATATATGAGAAATGTTGAAATTCGACCTCAAATTAGGAAGGTAGACTTTGGAAATTTTCAATTATTACAAAGTGACAGTTGACCTCAATGGGCTTCAATCGATGTTATTCGATGATATCTGACAAAGTTAGATACAAACTCACTCAAATATATGAGAAATGTTGAAATTCGACCTCAAATTAGGAAGGTAGACTTTGAAAATTCTCAATTATTACAAAGTGACAGTTGACCTCAATGGGCTTCAATCGATGTTATTCGATGATATCTGACAAAGTTAGATGCAAACTCACTCAAATATATGAGAAATGTTGGAATTCGACTTCAAATTAGGAAGGTAGACTTTGGAAATTTTCAATTATTATAAAGTGACAGTTGACCTCAATGGGCTTCAATCGATGTTATTCGATGATATCTGACAAAGTTAGATGCAAACTCACTCAAATATATGAGAAATGTTGAAATTCGACTTCAAATTAGGAAGATAGACTTTGAAAATTCTCAATTATTACAAAGTGACAGTTGACCTCAATGGGCTTCAATCGATGTTATTCGATGATATCTGACAAAGTTAGATGCAAACTCACTCAAATATATGAGAAATGTTGAAATTCGACCTCAAATTAGGAAGGTAGACTTTGGAAATTTTCAATTATTACAAAGTGACAGTTGACCTCAATGGGCTTCAATCGATGTTATTCGATGATATCTGACAAAGTTAGATACAAACTCACTCAAATATATGAGAAATGTTGAAATTCGACCTCAAATTAGGAAGGTAGACTTTGAAAATTTTCAATTATTACAAAGTGACAGTTGACCTCAATGGGCTTCAATCGATGTTATTCGATGATATCTGACAAAGTTAGATGCAAACTCACTCAAATATATGAGAAATGTTGAAATTCGACCTCAAATTAGGAAGGTAGACTTTGGAAATTTTCAATTATTATAAAGTGACAGTTGACCTCAATGGGCTTCAATCGATGTTATTCGATGATATCTGACAAAGTTAGATGCAAACTCACTCAAATATATGAGAAATGTTGAAATTCGACTTCAAATTAGGAAGATAGACTTTGAAAATTCTCAATTATTACAAAGTGACAGTTGACCTCAATGGGCTTCAATCGATGTTATTCGATGATATCTGACAAAGTTAGATGCAAACTCACTCAAATATATGAGAAATGTTGAAATTCGACCTCAAATTAGGAAGGTAGACTTTGGAAATTTTCAATTATTACAAAGTGACAGTTGACCTCAATGGGCTTCAATCGATGTTATTCGATGATATCTGACAAAGTTAGATACAAACTCACTCAAATATATGAGAAATGTTGAAATTCGACTTCAAATTAGGAAGATAGACTTTGAAAATTTTCAATTATTACAAAGTGACAGTTGACCTCAATGGGCTTCAATCGATGTTATTCGATGATATCTGACAAAGTTAGATGCAAACTCACTCAAATATATGAGAAATGTTGAAATTCGACCTCAAATTAGGAAGGTAGACTTTGAAAATTTTCAATTATTACAAAGTGACAGTTGACCTCAATGGGCTTCAATCGATGTTATTCGATGATATCTGACAAAGTTAGATGCAAACTCACTCAAATATATGAGAAATGTTGAAATTCGACTTCAAATTAGGAAGATAGACTTTGAAAATTCTCAATTATTACAAAGTGACAGTTGACCTCAATGGGCTTCAATCGATGTTATTCGATGATATCTGACAAAGTTAGATGCAAACTCACTCAAATATATGAGAAATGTTGAAATTCGACCTCAAATTAGGAAGGTAGACTTTGGAAATTTTCAATTATTACAAAGTGACAGTTGACCTCAATGGGCTTCAATCGATGTTATTCGATGATATCTGACAAAGTTAGATACAAACTCACTCAAATATATGAGAAATGTTGAAATTCGACTTCAAATTAGGAAGATAGACTTTGAAAATTTTCAATTATTACAAAGTGACAGTTGACCTCAATGGGCTTCAATCGATGTTATTCGATGATATCTGACAAAGTTAGATGCAAACTCACTCAAATATATGAGAAATGTTGAAATTCGACCTCAAATTAGGAAGGTAGACTTTGAAAATTTTCAATTATTACAAAGTGACAGTTGACCTCAATAGGCTTCAATCGATGTTATTCGATGATATCTGACAAAGTTAGATACAAACTCACTCAAATATATGAGAAATGTTGAAATTCGACTTCAAATTAGGAAGATAGACTTTGAAAATTTTCAATTATTACAAAGTGACAGTTGACCTCAATGGGCTTCAATCGATGTTATTCGATGATATCTGACAAAGTTAGATGCAAACTCACTCAAATATATGAGAAATGTTGAAATTCGACCTCAAATTAGGAAGGTAGACTTTGAAAATTCTCAATTATTACAAAGTGACAGTTGACCTCAATGGGCTTCAATCGATGTTATTCGATGATATCTGACAAAGTTAGATGCAAACTCACTCAAATATATGAGAAATGTTGAAATTCGACTTCAAATTAGGAAGATAGACTTTGAAAATTTTCAATTATTACAAAGTGACAGTTGACCTCAATGGGCTTCAATCGATGTTATTCGATGATATCTGACAAAGTTAGATACAAACTCACTCAAATATATGAGAAATTTTGGAATTCGACTTCAAATTAGGAAGATAGACTTAAAAAATTTTCAATTATTACAAAGTGACAGTTAACCTCAATGGGCTTCAATCGATGTTATTCGATGATATCTGACAAAGTTAGATGCAAACTCACTCAAATATATGAGAAATGTTGGAATTCGACCTCAAATTAGGAAGGTAGACTTTGAAAATTTTCAATTATTACAAAGTGACAGTTGACCTCAATGGGCTTCAATCGATGTTATTCGATGATATCTGACAAAGTTAGAGGCAAACTCACTCAAATATATGAGAAATGTTGAAATTCGACTTCAAATTAGGAAGATAGACTTTGAAAATTCTCAATTATTACAAAGTGACAGTTGACCTCAATGGGCTTCAATCGATGTTATTCGATGATATCTGACAAAGTTAGATGCAAACTCACTCAAATATATGAGAAATTTTGGAATTCGACTTCAAATTAGGAAGATAGACTTAAAAAATTTTCAATTATTACAAAGTGACAGTTAACCTCAATGGGCTTCAATCGATGTTATTCGATGATATCTGACAAAGTTAGATGCAAACTCACTCAAATATATGAGAAATGTTGGAATTCGACCTCAAATTAGGAAGGTAGACTTTGAAAATTTTCAATTATTACAAAGTGACAGTTGACCTCAATGGGCTTCAATCGATGTTATTCGATGATATCTGACAAAGTTAGATGCAAACTCACTCAAATATATGAGAAATGTTGAAATTCGACTTCAAATTAGGAAGATAGACTTTGAAAATTCTCAATTATTACAAAGTGACAGTTGACCTCAATGGGCTTCAATCGATGTTATTCGATGATATCTGACAAAGTTAGATGCAAACTCACTCAAATATATAAGAAATGTTGGAATTCGACTTCAAATTAGGAAGATAGACTTCGGAAATTTTCAATTATTACAAAGTGACAGTTGACCTCAATGGGCTTCAATCGATGTTATTCGATGATATCTGACAAAGTTAGATGGAAACTTACTCAAATATATGAGAAATGTTGAAATTCGACTTCAAATTAGGAAGATAGACTTCGGAAATTTTCAATTATTACAAAGTGACAGTTGACCTCAATGGGCTTCAATCGATGTTATTCGATGATATCTGACAAAGTTAGATGCAAACTTACTCAAATATATGAGAAATGTTGAAATTCGACCTCAAATTAGGAAGATAGACTTTGAAAATTTTCAATTATTACAAAGTGACAGGTGACCTCAATGGGCTTCAATCGATGTTATTCGATGACATCTGACAAAGTTAGATGCAAACTCACTCAAATATATGAGAAATGTTGAAATTCGACTTCAAATTACGAAGATAGACTTTGAAAATTTTCAATTATTACAAAGTGACAGTTGACCTCAATGGGCTTCAATCGATGTTATTCGATGATATCTGACAAAGTTAGATGCAAACTCACTCAAATATATGAGAAATGTTGAAATTCGACTTCAAATTAGGAAGATAGACTTTGAAAATTCTCAATTATTACAAAGTGACAGTTGACCTCAATGGGCTTCAATCGATGTTATTCGATGATATCTGACAAAGTTAGATGCCAGCTCACTCAAATATATAAGAAATGTTGGAATTCGACTTCAAATTAGGAAGATAGACTTTGAAAATTTTCAATTATTACAAAGTGACAGTTGACCTCAATGGGCTTCAATCGATGTTATTCGATGATATCTGACAAAGTTAGATACAAACTCACTCAAATATATCAGAAATGTTGGAATTCGACTTCAAATTAGGAAGATAGACTTTGAAAATTTCCATTTATTACAAAGTGACAGTTGACCTCAATGGGCTTCAATCGATGTTATTCGATGATATCTGACAAAGTTAGATGCAAACTCACTCAAATATATGAGAAATGTTGAAATTCGACTTCAAATTAGGAAGATAGACTTTGAAAATTCTCAATTATTACAAAGTGACAGTTGACCTCAATGGGCTTCAATCGATGTTATTCGATGATATCTGACAAAGTTAGATGCAAACTCACTCAAATATATGAGAAATGTTGAAATTCGACTTCAAATTAGGAAGATAGACTTTGAAAATTTTCAATTATTACAAAGTGACAGTTGACCTCAATGGGCTTCAATCGATGTTATTCGATGATATCTGACAAAGTTAGATGCAAACTCACTCAAATATATGAGAAAAGTTGAAATTCGACCTCAAATTAGGAAGGTAGACTTTGAAAATTTTCAATTATTACAAAGTGACAGTTGACCTCAATGGGCTTCAATCGATGTTATTCGATGATATCTGACAAAGTTAGATGCAAACTCACTCAAATATATGAGAAATGTTGAAATTCGACTTCAAATTAGGAAGATAGACTTTGAAAATTCTCAATTATTACAAAGTGACAGTTGACCTCAATGGGCTTCAATCGATGTTATTCGATGATATCTGACAAAGTTAGATGCAAACTCACTCAAATATATAAGAAATGTTGGAATTCGACTTCAAATTAGGAAGATAGACTTTGAAAATTCTCAATTATTACAAAGTGACAGTTGACCTCAATGGGCTTCAATCGATGTTATTCGATGATATCTGACAAAGTTAGATGCAAACTCACTCAAATATATGAGAAATGTTGAAATTCGACCTCAAATTAGGAAGGTAGACTTTGGAAATTTTCAATTATTACAAAGTGACAGTTGACCTCAATGGGCTTCAATCGATGTTATTCGATGATATCTGACAAAGTTAGATACAAACTCACTCAAATATATGAGAAATGTTGTAATTCGACTTCAAATTAGGAAGATAGACTTTGAAAATTTTCAATTATTACAAAGTGACAGTTGACCTCAATGGGCTTCAATCGATGTTATTCGATGATATCTGACAAAGTTAGATGCAAACTCACTCAAATATATGAGAAATGTTGAAATTCGACCTCAAATTAGGAAGGTAGACTTTGAAAATTTTCAATTATTACAAAGTGACAGTTGACCTCAATGGGCTTCAATCGATGTTATTCGATGATATCTGACAAAGTTAGATGCAAACTCACTCAAATATATGAGAAATGTTGAAATTCGACTTCAAATTAGGAAGATAGACTTTGAAAATTTTCAATTATTACAAAGTGACAGTTGACCTCAATGGGCTTCAATCGATGTTATTCGATGATATCTGACAAAGTTAGATACAAACTCACTCAAATATATGAGAAATTTTGGAATTCGACTTCAAATTAGGAAGATAGACTTAGAAAATTTTCAATTATTACAAAGTGACAGTTAACCTCAATGGGCTTCAATCGATGTTATTCGATGATATCTGACAAAGTTAGATACAAACTCACTCAAATATATGAGAAATGTTGTAATTCGACTTCAAATTAGGAAGATAGACTTTGAAAATTTTCAATTATTACAAAGTGACAGTTGACCTCAATGGGCTTCAATCGATGTTATTCGATGATATCTGACAAAGTTAGATGCAAACTCACTCAAATATATGAGAAATGTTGAAATTCGACCTCAAATTAGGAAGGTAGACTTTGAAAATTTTCAATTATTACAAAGTGACAGTTGACCTCAATGGGCTTCAATCGATGTTATTCGATGATATCTGACAAAGTTAGATGCAAACTCACTCAAATATATGAGAAATGTTGAAATTCGACTTCAAATTAGGAAGATAGACTTTGAAAATTTTCAATTATTACAAAGTGACAGTTGACCTCAATGGGCTTCAATCGATGTTATTCGATGATATCTGACAAAGTTAGATACAAACTCACTCAAATATATGAGAAATTTTGGAATTCGACTTCAAATTAGGAAGATAGACTTAGAAAATTTTCAATTATTACAAAGTGACAGTTAACCTCAATGGGCTTCAATCGATGTTATTCGATGATATCTGACAAAGTTAGATGCAAACTCACTCAAATATATGAGAAATGTTGGAATTCGACCTCAAATTAGGAAGGTAGACTTTGAAAATTTTCAATTATTACAAAGTGACAGTTGACCTCAATGGGCTTCAATCGATGTTATTCGATGATATCTGACAAAGTTAGAGGCAAACTCACTCAAATATATGAGAAATGTTGAAATTCGACTTCAAATTAGGAAGATAGACTTTGAAAATTCTCAATTATTACAAAGTGACAGTTGACCTCAATGGGCTTCAATCGATGTTATTCGATGATATCTGACAAAGTTAGATGCAAACTCACTCAAATATATGAGAAATGTTAAAATTCGACTTCAAATTAGGAAGATAGACTTTGAAAATTCTCAATTATTACAAAGTGACAGTTGACCTCAATGGGCTTCAATCGATGTTATTCGATGATATCTGACAAAGTTAGATGCAAACTCACTCAAATATATAAGAAATGTTGGAATTCGACTTCAAATTAGGAAGATAGACTTTGAAAATTTTCAATTATTCCAAAGTGACAGTTGACCTCAATGGGCTTCAATCGATGTTATTCGATGATATCTGACAAAGTTAGATACAAACTCACTCAAATATATAAGAAATGTTGGAATTCGACTTCAAATTAGGAAGATAGACTTTGAAAATTTTCAATTATTACAAAGTGACAGTTGACCTCAATGGGCTTCAATCGATGTTATTCGATGATATCTGACAAAGTTAGATACAAACACACTCAAATATATAAGAAATGTTGTAATTCGACTTCAAATTAGAAAGATAGACTTTGAAAATTTTCAATTATTACAAAGTGACAGTTGACCTCAATGGGCTGCAATCGATGTTATTCGATGATATCTGACAAAGTTAGATGCAAACTCACTCAAATATATGAGAAATGTTGAAATTCGACTTCAAATTAGGAAGATAGACTTCGGAAATTTTCAATTATTACAAAGTGACAGTTGACCTCAATGGGCTTCAATCGATGTTATTCGATGATATCTGACAAAGTTAGATACAAACACACTCAAATATATAAGAAATGTTGTAATTCGACTTCAAATTAGAAAGATAGACTTTGAAAATTTTCAATTATTACAAAGTGACAGTTGACCTCAATGGGCTTCAATCGATGTTATTCGATGATATCTGACAAAGTTAGATGCAAACTTACTCAAATATATGAGAAATGTTGAAATTCGACCTCAAATTAGGAAGATAGACTTTGAAAATTTTCAATTATTACAAAGTGACAGGTGACCTCAATGGGCTTCAATCGATGTTATTCGATGACATCTGACAAAGTTAGATGCAAACTCACTCAAATATATGAGAAATGTTGAAATTCGACTTCAAATTAGGAAGATAGACTATGAAAATTTTCAATTATTACAAAGTGACAGTTGACCTCAATGGGCTTCAATCGATGTTATTCGATGATATCTGACAAAGTTAGATACAAACTCACTCAAATATATAAGAAATGTTGGAATTCGACTTCAAATTAGGAAGATAGACTTTGAAAATTCTCAATTATTACAAAGTGACAGTTGACCTCAATGGGCTTCAATCGATGTTATTCGATGATATCTGACAAAGTTAGATGCCAGCTCACTCAAATATATAAGAAATGTTGGAATTCGACTTCAAATTAGGAAGATAGACTTTGAAAATTTTCAATTATTACAAAGTGACAGTTGACCTCAATGGGCTTCAATCGATGTTATTCGATGATATCTGACAAAGTTAGATACAAACTCACTCAAATATATCAGAAATGTTGGAATTCGACTTCAAATTAGGAAGATAGACTTTGAAAATTTCCAATTATTACAAAGTGACAGTTGACCTCAATGGGCTTCAATCGATGTTATTCGATGATATCTGACAAAGTTAGATGCAAACTCACTCAAATATATGAGAAATGTTGAAATTCGACCTCAAATTAGGAAGGTAGACTTTGAAAATTTTCAATTATTACAAAGTGACAGTTGACCTCAATGGGCTTCAATCGATGTTATTCGATGATATCTGACAAAGTTAGATGCAAACTCACTCAAATATATGAGAAATGTTGAAATTCGACTTCAAATTAGGAAGATAGACTTTGAAAATTTTCAATTATTACAAAGTGACAGTTGACCTCAATGGGCTTCAATCGATGTTATTCGATGATATCTGACAAAGTTAGATGCAAACTCACTCAAATATATGAGAAAAGTTGAAATTCGACCTCAAATTAGGAAGGTAGACTTTGAAAATTTTCAATTATTACAAAGTGACAGTTGACCTCAATGGGCTTCAATCGATGTTATTCGATGATATCTGACAAATTTAGATGCAAACTCACTCAAATATATAAGAAATGTTGAAATTCGACTTCAAATTAGGAAGATAGACTTTGAAAATTTCCAATTATTACAAAGTGACAGTTGACCTCAATGGGCTGCAATCGATGTTATTCGATGATATCTGACAAAGTTAGATGCAAACTCACTCAAATATATGAGAAATGTTGAAATTCGACTTCAAATTAGGAAGATAGACTTTGAAAATTCTCAATTATTACAAAGTTACAGTTGACCTCAATGGGCTTCAATGGATGTTATTCGATGATATCTGACAAAGTTAGATGCAAACTCACTCAAATATATAAGAAATGTTGAAATTCGACTTCAAATTAGGAAGATAGACTTTGAAAATTTTCAATTATTACAAAGTGACAGTTGACCTCAATGGGCTGCAATCGATGTTATTCGATGATATCTGACAAAGTTAGATGCAAACTCACTCAAATATATGAGAAATGTTGAAATTTGACTTCAAATTAGGAAGATAGACTTTGAAAATTTTCAATTAACACAAAGTGACAGTTGACCTCAATGGGCTTCAATCGATGTTATTCGATGATATCTGACAAAGTTAGATGCAAACTCACTCAAATATATAAGGAATGTTGGAATTCGACTTCAAATTAGGAAGATAGACTTTGAAAATTTTTAATTATTACAAAGTGACAGTTGACCTCAATGGGCTTCAATGGATGTTATTCGATGATATCTGACAAAGTTAGATGCAAACTCACTCAAATATATAAGAAATGTTGAAATTCGACTTCAAATTAGGAAGATAGACTTTGAAAATTTTCAATTATTACAAAGTGACAGTTGACCTCAATGGGCTGCAATCGATGTTATTCGATGATATCTGACAAAGTTAGATGCAAACTCACTCAAATATATGAGAAATGTTGAAATTCGACTTCAAATTAGGAAGATAGACTTTGAAAATTCTCAATTATTACAAAGTGACAGTTGACCTCAATGGGCTTCAATCGATGTTATTCGATGATATCTGACAAAGTTAGATGCCAGCTCACTCAAATATATAAGAAATGTTGGAATTCGACTTCAAATTAGGAAGATAGACTTTGAAAATTTTCAATTATTACAAAGTGACAGTTGACCTCAATGGGCTTCAATCGATGTTATTCGATGATATCTGACAAAGTTAGATGCAAACTCACTCAAATATATGAGAAATGTTGAAATTCGACTTCAAATTAGGAAGATAGACTTTGAAAATTCTCAATTATTACAAAGTGACAGTTGACCTCAATGGGCTTCAATCGATGTTATTCGATGATATCTGACAAAGTTAGATGCCAGCTCACTCAAATATATAAGAAATGTTGGAATTCGACTTCAAATTAGGAAGATAGACTTTGAAAATTTTCAATTATTACAAAGTGACAGTTGACCTCAATGGGCTTCAATCGATGTTATTCGATGATATCTGACAAAGTTAGATGCAAACTCACTCAAATATATGAGAAAAGTTGAAATTCGACCTCAAATTAGGAAGGTAGACTTTGAAAATTTTCAATTATTACAAAGTGACAGTTGACCTCAATGGGCTTCAATCGATGTTATTCGATGATATCTGACAAAGTTAGATGCAAACTCACTCAAATTTATAAGAAATGTTGAAATTCGACTTCAAATTAGGAAGATAGACTTCGGAAATTTTCAATTATTACAAAGTGACAGGTGACCTCAATGGGCTTCAATCGATGTTATTCGATGACATCTGACAAAGTTAGATGCAAACTCACTCAAATATATGAGAAATGTTGAAATTCGACTTCAAATTAGGAAGATAGACTTCGGAAATTTTCAATTATTACAAAGTGACAGTTGACCTCAATGGGCTTCAATCGATGTTATTCGATGATATCTGACAAAGTTAGATGCAAACTTACTCAAATATATGAGAAATGTTGAAATTCGACCTCAAATTAGGAAGATAGACTTTGAAAATTTTCAATTATTACAAAGTGACAGGTGACCTCAATGGGCTTCAATCGATGTTATTCGATGACATCTGACAAAGTTAGATGCAAACTCACTCAAATATATGAGAAATGTTGAAATTCGACTTCAAATTAGGAAGATAGACTATGAAAATTTTCAATTATTACAAAGTGACAGTTGACCTCAATGGGCTTCAATCGATGTTATTCGATGATATCTGACAAAGTTAGATACAAACTCACTCAAATATATAAGAAATGTTGGAATTCGACTTCAAATTAGGAAGATAGACTTTGAAAATTCTCAATTATTACAAAGTGACAGTTGACCTCAATGGGCTTCAATCGATGTTATTCGATGATATCTGACAAAGTTAGAGGCAAACTCACTCAAATATATGAGAAATGTTGAAATTCGACTTCAAATTAGGAAGATAGACTTTGAAAATTCTCAATTATTACAAAGTGACAGTTGACCTCAATGGGCTTCAATCGATGTTATTCGATGATATCTGACAAAGTTAGATACAAACTCACTCAAATATATAAGAAATGTTGGAATTCGACTTCAAATTAGGAAGATAGACTTTGAAAATTCTCAATTATTACAAAGTGACAGTTGACCTCAATGGGCTTCAATCGATGTTATTCGATGATATCTGACAAAGTTAGATGCCAGCTCACTCAAATATATAAGAAATGTTGGAATTCGACTTCAAATTAGGAAGATAGACTTTGAAAATTTTCAATTATTACAAAGTGACAGTTGACCTCAATGGGCTTCAATCGATGTTATTCGATGATATCTGACAAAGTTAGATACAAACTCACTCAAATATATCAGAAATGTTGGAATTCGACTTCAAATTAGGAAGATAGACTTTGAAAATTTCCAATTATTACAAAGTGACAGTTGACCTCAATGGGCTTCAATCGATGTTATTCGATGATATCTGACAAAGTTAGATGCAAACTCACTCAAATATATGAGAAATGTTGAAATTCGACTTCAAATTAGGAAGATAGACTTTGAAAATTTTCAATTATTACAAAGTGACAGTTGACCTCAATGGGCTTCAATCGATGTTATTCGATGATATCTGACAAAGTTAGATGCAAACTCACTCAAATATATGAGAAAAGTTGAAATTCGACCTCAAATTAGGAAGGTAGACTTTGAAAATTTTCAATTATTACAAAGTGACAGTTGACCTCAATGGGCTTCAATCGATGTTATTCGATGATATCTGACAAAGTTAGATGCAAACTCACTCAAATATATAAGAAATGTTGAAATTCGACTTCAAATTAGGAAGATAGACTTTGAAAATTTTCAATTATTACAAAGTGACAGTTGACCTCAATGGGCTGCAATCGATGTTATTCGATGATATCTGACAAAGTTAGATGCAAACTCACTCAAATATATGAGAAATGTTGAAATTCGACTTCAAATTAGGAAGATAGACTTTGAAAATTCTCAATTATTACAAAGTTACAGTTGACCTCAATGGGCTTCAATGGATGTTATTCGATGATATCTGACAAAGTTAGATGCAAACTCACTCAAATATATAAGGAATGTTGGAATTCGACTTCAAATTAGGAAGATAGACTTTGAAAATTTTTAACTATTACAAAGTGACAGTTGACCTCAATGGGCTTCAATGGATGTTATTCGATGATATCTGACAAAGTTAGATGCAAACTCACTCAAATATATAAGAAATGTTGAAATTCGACTTCAAATTAGGAAGATAGACTTTGAAAATTTTCAATTATTACAAAGTGACAGTTGACCTCAATGGGCTGCAATCGATGTTATTCGATGATATCTGACAAAGTTAGATGCAAACTCACTCAAATATATGAGAAATGTTGAAATTCGACTTCAAATTAGGAAGATAGACTTTGAAAATTCTCAATTATTACAAAGTGACAGTTGACCTCAATGGGCTTCAATCGATGTTATTCGATGATATCTGACAAAGTTAGATGCCAGCTCACTCAAATATATAAGAAATGTTGGAATTCGACTTCAAATTAGGAAGATAGACTTTGAAAATTTTCAATTATTACAAAGTGACAGTTGACCTCAATGGGCTTCAATCGATGTTATTCGATGATATCTGACAAAGTTAGATGCAAACTCACTCAAATATATGAGAAATGTTGAAATTCGACTTCAAATTAGGAAGATAGACTTTGAAAATTCTCAATTATTACAAAGTGACAGTTGACCTCAATGGGCTTCAATCGATGTTATTCGATGATATCTGACAAAGTTAGATGCCAGCTCACTCAAATATATAAGAAATGTTGGAATTCGACTTCAAATTAGGAAGATAGACTTTGAAAATTTTCAATTATTACAAAGTGACAGTTGACCTCAATGGGCTGCAATCGATGTTATTCGATGATATCTGACAAAGTTAGATGCAAACTCACTCAAATATATGAGAAATGTTGAAATTTGACTTCAAATTAGGAAGATAGACTTTGAAAATTTTCAATTAACACAAAGTGACAGTTGACCTCAATGGGCTTCAATCGATGTTATTCGATGATATCTGACAAAGTTAGATGCAAACTCACTCAAATATATAAGGAATGTTGGAATTCGACTTCAAATTAGGAAGATAGACTTTGAAAATTTTTAATTATTACAAAGTGACAGTTGACCTCAATGGGCTTCAATGGATGTTATTCGATGATATCTGACAAAGTTAGATGCAAACTCACTCAAATATATAAGAAATGTGAAATTCGACTTCAAATTAGGAAGATAGACTTTGAAAATTTTCAATTATTACAAAGTGACAGTTGACCTCAATGGGCTGCAATCGATGTTATTCGATGATATCTGACAAAGTTAGATGCAAACTCACTCAAATATATGAGAAATGTTGAAATTCGACTTCAAATTAGGAAGATAGACTTTGAAAATTCTCAATTATTACAAAGTGACAGTTGACCTCAATGGGCTTCAATCGATGTTATTCGATGATATCTGACAAAGTTAGATGCCAGCTCACTCAAATATATAAGAAATGTTGGAATTCGACTTCAAATTAGGAAGATAGACTTTGAAAATTTTCAATTATTACAAAGTGACAGTTGACCTCAATGGGCTTCAATCGATGTTATTCGATGATATCTGACAAAGTTAGATGCAAACTCACTCAAATATATGAGAAATGTTGAAATTCGACTTCAAATTAGGAAGATAGACTTTGAAAATTCTCAATTATTACAAAGTGACAGTTGACCTCAATGGGCTTCAATCGATGTTATTCGATGATATCTGACAAAGTTAGATGCCAGCTCACTCAAATATATAAGAAATGTTGGAATTCGACTTCAAATTAGGAAGATAGACTTTGAAAATTTTCAATTATTACAAAGTGACAGTTGACCTCAATGGGTTTCAATCGATGTTATTCGATGATATCTGACGAAGTTAGATGCAAACTTGTTCAAATATATGAGAAATGTTGGAATTCGACTTCAAATTAGGAAGATAGACTTGGAAAATTTTCAATTATTACAAAGTGACAGTTGACCTCAATGGGCTTCAATCGATGTTATTCGATGATATCTGACAAAGTTAGATACAAACTCACTCAAATATATCAGAAATGTTGGAATTCGACTTCAAATTAGGTAGATAGACTTTGAAAATTTTCAATTATTACAAAGTGACAGTTGACCTCAATGGGCTTCAATCGATGTTATTCGATGATATCTGACAAAGTTAGATGCAAACTCACTCAAATATATGAGAAAAGTTGAAATTCGACCTCAAATTAGGAAGGTAGACTTTGAAAATTTTCAATTATTACAAAGTGACAGTTGACCTCAATGGGCTTCAATCGATGTTATTCGATGATATCTGACAAAATTAGATGCAAACTCACTCAAATATATGAGAAATGTTGAAATTCGACTTCAAATTAGGAAGATAGACTTTGAAAATTCTCAATTATTACAAAGTGACAGTTGACCTCAATGGGCTTCAATCGATGTTATTCGATGATATCTGACAAAGTTAGATGCCAGCTCACTCAAATATATAAGAAATGTTGGAATTCGACTTCAAATTAGGAAGATAGACTTTGAAAATTTTCAATTATTACA
The DNA here is from genome assembly GCF_026230105.1 of Diorhabda sublineata. Lineage (NCBI taxonomy): Eukaryota > Metazoa > Arthropoda > Insecta > Coleoptera > Chrysomelidae > Diorhabda > Diorhabda sublineata. Next base: position 351,642 of record NW_026614177.1, read on the forward strand.
AAGTGACAGTTGACCTCAATGGGCTTCAATCGATGTTATTCGATGATATCTGACAAAGTTAGATGCCAGCTCACTCAAATATATAAGAAATGTTGGAATTCGACTTCAAATTAGGAAGATAGACTTTGAAAATTTTCAATTATTACAAAGTGACAGTTGACCTCAATGGGCTGCAATCGATGTTATTCGATGATATCTGACAAAGTTAGATGCAAACTCACTCAAATATATGAGAAATGTTGAAATTTGACTTCAAATTAGGAAGATAGACTTTGAAAATTTTCAATTAACACAAAGTGACAGTTGACCTCAATGGGCTTCAATCGATGTTATTCGATGATATCTGACAAAGTTAGATGCAAACTCACTCAAATATATAAGGAATGTTGGAATTCGACTTCAAATTAGGAAGATAGACTTTGAAAATTTTTAATTATTACAAAGTGACAGTTGACCTCAATGGGCTTCAATGGATGTTATTCGATGATATCTGACAAAGTTAGATGCAAACTCACTCAAATATATAAGAAATGTTGAAATTCGACTTCAAATTAGGAAGATAGACTTTGAAAATTTTCAATTATTACAAAGTGACAGTTGACCTCAATGGGCTGCAATCGATGTTATTCGATGATATCTGACAAAGTTAGATGCAAACTCACTCAAATATATGAGAAATGTTGAAATTCGACTTCAAATTAGGAAGATAGACTTTGAAAATTCTCAATTATTACAAAGTGACAGTTGACCTCAATGGGCTTCAATCGATGTTATTCGATGATATCTGACAAAGTTAGATGCCAGCTCACTCAAATATATAAGAAATGTTGGAATTCGACTTCAAATTAGGAAGATAGACTTTGAAAATTTTCAATTATTACAAAGTGACAGTTGACCTCAATGGGCTTCAATCGATGTTATTCGATGATATCTGACAAAGTTAGATGCAAACTCACTCAAATATATGAGAAATGTTGAAATTCGACTTCAAATTAGGAAGATAGACTTTGAAAATTCTCAATTATTACAAAGTGACAGTTGACCTCAATGGGCTTCAATCGATGTTATTCGATGATATCTGACAAAGTTAGATGCCAGCTCACTCAAATATATAAGAAATGTTGGAATTCGACTTCAAATTAGGAAGATAGACTTTGAAAATTTTCAATTATTACAAAGTGACAGTTGACCTCAATGGGTTTCAATCGATGTTATTCGATGATATCTGACGAAGTTAGATGCAAACTTGTTCAAATATATGAGAAATGTTGGAATTCGACTTCAAATTAGGAAGATAGACTTGGAAAATTTTCAATTATTACAAAGTGACAGTTGACCTCAATGGGCTTCAATCGATGTTATTCGATGATATCTGACAAAGTTAGATGCCAGCTCACTCAAATATATAAGAAATGTTGGAATTCGACTTCAAATTAGGAAGATAGACTTGGAAAATTTTCAATTATTACAAAGTGACAGTTGACCTCAATGGGCTGCAATCGATGTTATTCGATGATATCTGACAAAGTTAGATGCAAACTCACTCAAATATATGAGAAATGTTGAGATTTGACTTCAAATTAGGAAGATAGACTTTGAAAATTTTCAATTAACACAAAGTGACAGTTGACCTCAATGGGCTTCAATCGATGTTATTCGATGATATCTGACAAAGTTAGATGCAAACTCACTCAAATATATAAGGAATGTTGGAATTCGACTTCAAATTAGGAAGATAGACTTTGAAAATTTTTAATTATTACAAAGTGACAGTTGACCTCAATGAGCTTCAATGGATGTTATTCGATGATATCTGACAAAGTTAGATGCAAACTCACTCAAATATATAAGAAATGTTGAAATTCGACTTCAAATTAGGAAGATAGACTTTGAAAATTTTCAATTATTACAAAGTGACAGTTGACCTCAATGGGCTGCAATCGATGTTATTCGATGATATCTGACAAAGTTAGATGCAAACTCACTCAAATATATGAGAAATGTTGAAATTCGACTTCAAATTAGGAAGATAGACTTTGAAAATTCTCAATTATTACAAAGTGACAGTTGACCTCAATGGGCTTCAATCGATGTTATTCGATGATATCTGACAAAGTTAGATGCCAGCTCACTCAAATATATAAGAAATGTTGGAATTCGACTTCAAATTAGGAAGATAGACTTTGAAAATTTTCAATTATTACAAAGTGACAGTTGACCTCAATGGGCTTCAATCGATGTTATTCGATGATATCTGACAAAGTTAGATGCAAACTCACTCAAATATATGAGAAATGTTGAAATTCGACTTCAAATTAGGAAGATAGACTTTGAAAATTCTCAATTATTACAAAGTGACAGTTGACCTCAATGGGCTTCAATCGATGTTATTCGATGATATCTGACAAAGTTAGATGCCAGCTCACTCAAATATATGAGAAATGTTGAAATTCGACTTCAAATTAGGAAGATAGACTTTGAAAATTCTCAATTATTACAAAGTGACAGTTGACCTCAATGGGCTTCAATCGATGTTATTCGATGATATCTGACAAAGTTAGATGCCAGCTCACTCAAATATATAAGAAATGTTGGAATTCGACTTCAAATTAGGAAGATAGACTTTGAAAATTTTCAATTATTACAAAGTGACAGTTGACCTCAATGGGCTTCAATCGATGTTATTCGATGATATCTGACAAAGTTAGATGCCAGCTCACTCAAATATATAAGAAATGTTGGAATTCGACTTCAAATTAGGAAGATAGACTTTGAAAATTTTCAATTATTACAAAGTGACAGTTGACCTCAATGGGCTGCAATCGATGTTATTCGATGATATCTGACAAAGTTAGATGCAAACTCACTCAAATATATGAGAAATGTTGAAATTTGACTTCAAATTAGGAAGATAGACTTTGAAAATTTTCAATTAACACAAAGTGACAGTTGACCTCAATGGGCTTCAATCGATGTTATTCGATGATATCTGACAAAGTTAGATGCAAACTCACTCAAATATATAAGGAATGTTGGAATTCGACTTCAAATTAGGAAGATAGACTTTGAAAATTTTTAATTATTACAAAGTGACAGTTGACCTCAATGGGCTTCAATGGATGTTATTCGATGATATCTGACAAAGTTAGATGCAAACTCACTCAAATATATAAGAAATGTTGAAATTCGACTTCAAATTAGGAAGATAGACTTTGAAAATTTTCAATTATTACAAAGTGACAGTTGACCTCAATGGGCTGCAATCGATGTTATTCGATGATATCTGACAAAGTTAGATGCAAACTCACTCAAATATATGAGAAATGTTGAAATTCGACTTCAAATTAGGAAGATAGACTTTGAAAATTCTCAATTATTACAAAGTGACAGTTGACCTCAATGGGCTTCAATCGATGTTATTCGATGATATCTGACAAAGTTAGATGCAAACTCACTCAAATATATAAGGAATGTTGGAATTCGACTTCAAATTAGGAAGATAGACTTTGAAAATTTTTAATTATTACAAAGTGACAGTTTACCTCAATGGGCTTCAATGGATGTTATTCGATGATATCTGACAAAGTTAGATGCAAACTCACTCAAATATATAAGAAATGTTGAAATTCGACTTCAAATTAGGAAGATAGACTTTGAAAATTTTCAATTATTACAAAGTGACAGTTGACCTCAATGGGCTGCAATCGATGTTATTCGATGATATCTGACAAAGTTAGATGCAAACTCACTCAAATATATGAGAAATGTTGAAATTCGACTTCAAATTAGGAAGATAGACTTTGAAAATTCTCAATTATTACAAAGTGACAGTTGACCTCAATGGGCTTCAATCGATGTTATTCGATGATATCTGACAAAGTTAGATGCCAGCTCACTCAAATATATAAGAAATGTTGGAATTCGACTTCAAATTAGGAAGATAGACTTTGAAAATTTTCAATTATTACAAAGTGACAGTTGACCTCAATGGGCTTCAATCGATGTTATTCGATGATATCTGACAAAGTTAGATGCAAACTCACTCAAATATATGAGAAATGTTGAAATTCGACTTCAAATTAGGAAGATAGACTTTGAAAATTCTCAATTATTACAAAGTGACAGTTGACCTCAATGGGCTTCAATCGATGTTATTCGATGATATCTGACAAAGTTAGATGCCAGCTCACTCAAATATATAAGAAATGTTGGAATTCGACTTCAAATTAGGAAGATAGACTTTGAAAATTTTCAATTATTACAAAGTGACAGTTGACCTCAATGGGTTTCAATCGATGTTATTCGATGATATCTGACGAAGTTAGATGCAAACTTGTTCAAATATATGAGAAATGTTGGAATTCGACTTCAAATTAGGAAGATAGACTTGGAAAATTTTCAATTATTACAAAGTGACAGTTGACCTCAATGGGCTTCAATCGATGTTATTCGATGATATCTGACAAAGTTAGATGCCAGCTCACTCAAATATATAAGAAATGTTGGAATTCGACTTCAAATTAGGAAGATAGACTTTGAAAATTTTCAATTATTACAAAGTGACAGTTGACCTCAATGGGCTGCAATCGATGTTATTCGATGATATCTGACAAAGTTAGATGCAAACTCACTCAAATATATGAGAAATGTTGAGATTTGACTTCAAATTAGGAAGATAGACTTTGAAAATTTTCAATTAACACAAAGTGACAGTTGACCTCAATGGGCTTCAATCGATGTTATTCGATGATATCTGACAAAGTTAGATGCAAACTCACTCAAATATATAAGGAATGTTGGAATTCGACTTCAAATTAGGAAGATAGACTTTGAAAATTTTTAATTATTACAAAGTGACAGTTGACCTCAATGGGCTTCAATGGATGTTATTCGATGATATCTGACAAAGTTAGATGCAAACTCACTCAAATATATAAGAAATGTTGAAATTCGACTTCAAATTAGGAAGATAGACTTTGAAAATTTTCAATTATTACAAAGTGACAGTTGACCTCAATGGGCTGCAATCGATGTTATTCGATGATATCTGACAAAGTTAGATGCAAACTCACTCAAATATATGAGAAATGTTGAAATTCGACTTCAAATTAGGAAGATAGACTTTGAAAATTCTCAATTATTACAAAGTGACAGTTGACCTCAATGGGCTTCAATCGATGTTATTCGATGATATCTGACAAAGTTAGATGCCAGCTCACTCAAATATATAAGAAATGTTGGAATTCGACTTCAAATTAGGAAGATAGACTTTGAAAATTTTCAATTATTACAAAGTGACAGTTGACCTCAATGGGTTTCAATCGATGTTATTCGATGATATCTGACGAAGTTAGATGCAAACTTGTTCAAATATATGAGAAATGTTGGAATTCGACTTCAAATTAGGAAGATAGACTTGGAAAATTTTCAATTATTACAAAGTGACAGTTGACCTCAATGGGCTTCAATCGATGTTATTCGATGATATCTGACAAAGTTAGATGCCAGCTCACTCAAATATATAAGAAATGTTGGAATTCGACTTCAAATTAGGAAGATAGACTTTGAAAATTTTCAATTATTACAAAGTGACAGTTGACCTCAATGGGCTGCAATCGATGTTATTCGATGATATCTGACAAAGTTAGATGCAAACTCACTCAAATATATGAGAAATGTTGAGATTTGACTTCAAATTAGGAAGATAGACTTTGAAAATTTTCAATTAACACAAAGTGACAGTTGACCTCAATGGGCTTCAATCGATGTTATTCGATGATATCTGACAAAGTTAGATGCAAACTCACTCAAATATATAAGGAATGTTGGAATTCGACTTCAAATTAGGAAGATAGACTTTGAAAATTTTTAATTATTACAAAGTGACAGTTGACCTCAATGGGCTTCAATGGATGTTATTCGATGATATCTGACAAAGTTAGATGCAAACTCACTCAAATATATAAGAAATGTTGAAATTCGACTTCAAATTAGGAAGATAGACTTTGAAAATTTTCAATTATTACAAAGTGACAGTTGACCTCAATGGGCTGCAATCGATGTTATTCGATGATATCTGACAAAGTTAGATGCAAACTCACTCAAATATATGAGAAATGTTGAAATTCGACTTCAAATTAGGAAGATAGACTTTGAAAATTCTCAATTATTACAAAGTGACAGTTGACCTCAATGGGCTTCAATCGATGTTATTCGATGATATCTGACAAAGTTAGATGCCAGCTCACTCAAATATATAAGAAATGTTGGAATTCGACTTCAAATTAGGAAGATAGACTTTGAAAATTTTCAATTATTACAAAGTGACAGTTGACCTCAATGGGCTTCAATCGATGTTATTCGATGATATCTGACAAAGTTAGATGCAAACTCACTCAAATATATGAGAAATGTTGAAATTCGACTTCAAATTAGGAAGATAGACTTTGAAAATTCTCAATTATTACAAAGTGACAGTTGACCTCAATGGGCTTCAATCGATGTTATTCGATGATATCTGACAAAGTTAGATGCCAGCTCACTCAAATATATGAGAAATGTTGAAATTCGACTTCAAATTAGGAAGATAGACTTTGAAAATTCTCAATTATTACAAAGTGACAGTTGACCTCAATGGGCTTCAATCGATGTTATTCGATGATATCTGACAAAGTTAGATGCCAGCTCACTCAAATATATAAGAAATGTTGGAATTCGACTTCAAATTAGGAAGATAGACTTTGAAAATTTTCAATTATTACAAAGTGACAGTTGACCTCAATGGGCTTCAATCGATGTTATTCGATGATATCTGACAAAGTTAGATGCCAGCTCACTCAAATATATAAGAAATGTTGGAATTCGACTTCAAATTAGGAAGATAGACTTTGAAAATTTTCAATTATTACAAAGTGACAGTTGACCTCAATGGGCTGCAATCGATGTTATTCGATGATATCTGACAAAGTTAGATGCAAACTCACTCAAATATATGAGAAATGTTGAAATTTGACTTCAAATTAGGAAGATAGACTTTGAAAATTTTCAATTAACACAAAGTGACAGTTGACCTCAATGGGCTTCAATCGATGTTATTCGATGATATCTGACAAAGTTAGATGCAAACTCACTCAAATATATAAGGAATGTTGGAATTCGACTTCAAATTAGGAAGATAGACTTTGAAAATTTTTAATTATTACAAAGTGACAGTTGACCTCAATGGGCTTCAATGGATGTTATTCGATGATATCTGACAAAGTTAGATGCAAACTCACTCAAATATATAAGAAATGTTGAAATTCGACTTCAAATTAGGAAGATAGACTTTGAAAATTTTCAATTATTACAAAGTGACAGTTGACCTCAATGGGCTGCAATCGATGTTATTCGATGATATCTGACAAAGTTAGATGCAAACTCACTCAAATATATGAGAAATGTTGAAATTCGACTTCAAATCAGGAAGATAGACTTTGAAAATTCTCAGTTATTACAAAGTGACAGTTGACCTCAATGGGCTTCAATCGATGTTATTCGATGATATCTGACAAAGTTAGATGCCAGCTCACTCAAATATATAAGAAATGTTGGAATTCGACTTCAAATTAGGAAGATAGACTTTGAAAATTTTCAATTATTACAAAGTGACAGTTGACCTCAATGGGCTTCAATCGATGTTATTCGATGATATCTGACAAAGTTAGATGCAAACTCACTCAAATATATGAGAAATGTTGAAATTCGACTTCAAATTAGGAAGATAGACTTTGAAAATTCTCAATTATTACAAAGTGACAGTTGACCTCAATGGGCTTCAATCGATGTTATTCGATGATATCTGACAAAGTTAGATGCCAGCTCACTCAAATATATAAGAAATGTTGGAATTCGACTTCAAATTAGGAAGATAGACTTTGAAAATTTTCAATTATTACAAAGTGACAGTTGACCTCAATGGGTTTCAATCGATGTTATTCGATGATATCTGACGAAGTTAGATGCAAACTTGTTCAAATATATGAGAAATGTTGGAATTCGACTTCAAATTAGGAAGATAGACTTGGAAAATTTTCAATTATTACAAAGTGACAGTTGACCTCAATGGGCTTCAATCGATGTTATTCGATGATATCTGACAAAGTTAGATACAAACTCACTCAAATATATCAGAAATGTTGGAATTCGACTTCAAATTAGGTAGATAGACTTTGAAAATTTTCAATTATTACAAAGTGACAGTTGACCTCAATGGGCTTCAATCGATGTTATTCGATGATATCTGACAAAGTTAGATGCAAACTCACTCAAATATATGAGAAAAGTTGAAATTCGACCTCAAATTAGGAAGGTAGACTTTGAAAATTTTCAATTATTACAAAGTGACAGTTGACCTCAATGGGCTTCAATCGATGTTATTCGATGATATCTGACAAAATTAGATGCAAACTCACTCAAATATATGAGAAATGTTGAAATTCGACTTCAAATTAGGAAGATAGACTTTGAAAATTCTCAATTATTACAAAGTGACAGTTGACCTCAATGGGCTTCAATCGATGTTATTCGATGATATCTGACAAAGTTAGATGCCAGCTCACTCAAATATATAAGAAATGTTGGAATTCGACTTCAAATTAGGAAGATAGACTTTGAAAATTTTCAATTATTACAAAGTGACAGTTGACCTCAATGGGCTTCAATCGATGTTATTCGATGATATCTGACAAAGTTAGATGCAAACTCACTCAAATATATGAGAAATGTTGAAATTAGACTTCAAATTAGGAAGATAGACTTTGAAAATTTTCAATTATTACAAAGTGACAGTTGACCTCAATGGGCTTCAATCGATGTTATTCGATGATATCTGACAAAGTTAGATGCAAACTCACTCAAATATATGAGAAAAGTTGAAATTCGACCTCAAATTAGGAAGGTAGACTTTGAAAATTTTCAATTATTACAAAGTGACAGTTGACCTCAATGGACTGCAATCGATGTTATTCGATGATATCTGACAAAGTTAGATGCAAACTCACTCAAATATATGAGAAATGTTGAAATTAGACTTCAAATTAGGAAGATAGACTTTGAAAATTTTCAATTAACACAAAGTGACAGTTGACCTCAATGGGCTTTAATCGATGTTATTCGATGATATCTGACAAAGTTAGATGCAAACTCACTCAAATATATAAGAAATGTTGGAATTCGACTTCAAATTAGGAAGATAGACTTTGAAAATTCTCAATTATTACAAAGTGACAGTTGACCTCAATGGGCTTCAATCGATGTTATTCGATGATATCTGACAAAGTTAGATGCCAGCTCACTCAAATATATAAGAAATGTTGGAATTCGACTTCAAATTAGGAAGATAGACTTTGAAAATTTTCAATTATTACAAAGTGACAGTTGACCTCAATGGGCTTCAATCGATGTTATTCGATGATATCTGACAAAGTTAGATGCAAACTCACTCAAATATATGAGAAATGTTGAAATTCGACTTCAAATTAGGAAGATAGACTTTGAAAATTCTCAATTATTACAAAGTGACAGTTGACCTCAATGGGCTTCAATCGATGTTATTCGATGATATCTGACAAAGTTAGATGCCAGCTCACTCAAATATATAAGAAATGTTGGAATTCGACTTCAAATTAGGAAGATAGACTTTGAAAATTTTCAATTATTACAAAGTGACAGTTGACCTCAATGGGTTTCAATCGATGTTATTCGATGATATCTGACGAAGTTAGATGCAAACTTGTTCAAATATATGAGAAATGTTGGAATTCGACTTCAAATTAGGAAGATAGACTTGGAAAATTTTCAATTATTACAAAGTGACAGTTGACCTCAATGGGCTTCAATCGATGTTATTCGATGATATCTGACAAAGTTAGATACAAACTCACTCAAATATATCAGAAATGTTGGAATTCGACTTCAAATTAGGTAGATAGACTTTGAAAATTTTCAATTATTACAAAGTGACAGTTGACCTCAATGGGCTTCAATCGATGTTATTCGATGATATCTGACAAAGTTAGATGCAAACTCACTCAAATATATGAGAAAAGTTGAAATTCGACCTCAAATTAGGAAGGTAGACTTTGAAAATTTTCAATTATTACAAAGTGACAGTTGACCTCAATGGGCTTCAATCGATGTTATTCGATGATATCTGACAAAGTTAGATGCAAACTCACTCAAATATATGAGAAATGTTGAAATTCGACTTCAAATTAGGAAGATAGACTTTGAAAATTCTCAATTATTACAAAGTGACAGTTGACCTCAATGGGCTTCAATCGATGTTATTCGATGATATCTGACAAAGTTAGATGCCAGCTCACTCAAATATATAAGAAATTTTGGAATTCGACTTCAAATTAGGAAGATAGACTATGAAAATTTTCAATTATTACAAAGTGACAGTTGACCTCAATGGGCTTCAATCGATGTTATTCGATGATATCTGACAAAGTTAGATGCAAACTCACTCAAATATATGAGAAATGTTGGAATTCGACTTCAAATTAGGTAGATAGACTTTGAAAATTCTCAATTATTACAAAGTGACAGTTGACCTCAATGGGCTTCAATCGATGTTATTCGATGATATCTGACAAAGTTAGATGCCAGCTCACTCAAATATATAAGAAATTTTGGAATTCGACTTCAAATTAGGAAGATAGACTATGAAAATTTTCAATTATTACAAAGTGACAGTTGACCTCAATGGGCTTTAATCGATGTTATTCGATGATATCTGACAAAGTTAGATGCAAACTCACTCAAATATATAAGAAATGTTGGAATTCGACTTCAAATTAGGAAGATAGACTTTGAAAATTCTCAATTATTACAAAGTGACAGTTGACCTCAATGGGCTTCAATCGATGTTATTCGATGATATCTGACAAAGTTAGATGCCAGCTCACTCAAATATATAAGAAATGTTGGAATTCGACTTCAAATTAGGAAGATAGACTTTGAAAATTTTCAATTATTACAAAGTGACAGTTGACCTCAATGGGCTTCAATCGATGTTATTCGATGATATCTGACAAAGTTAGATGCAAACTCACTCAAATATATGAGAAATGTTGAAATTCGACTTCAAATTAGGAAGATAGACTTTGAAAATTCTCAATTATTACAAAGTGACAGTTGACCTCAATGGGCTTCAATCGATGTTATTCGATGATATCTGACAAAGTTAGATGCCAGCTCACTCAAATATATAAGAAATGTTGGAATTCGACTTCAAATTAGGAAGATAGACTTTGAAAATTTTCAATTATTACAAAGTGACAGTTGACCTCAATGGGTTTCAATCGAAGTTATTCGATGATATCTGACGAAGTTAGATGCAAACTTGTTCAAATATATGAGAAATGTTGGAATTCGACTTCAAATTAGGAAGATAGACTTGGAAAATTTTCAATTATTACAAAGTGACAGTTGACCTCAATGGGCTTCAATCGATGTTATTCGATGATATCTGACAAAGTTAGATACAAACTCACTCAAATATATCAGAAATGTTGGAATTCGACTTCAAATTAGGTAGATAGACTTTGAAAATTTTCAATTATTACAAAGTGACAGTTGACCTCAATGGGCTTCAATCGATGTTATTCGATGATATCTGACAAAGTTAGATGCAAACTCACTCAAATATATGAGAAAAGTTGAAATTCGACCTCAAATTAGGAAGGTAGACTTTGAAAATTTTCAATTATTACAAAGTGACAGTTGACCTCAATGGGCTTCAATCGATGTTATTCGATGATATCTGACAAAGTTAGATGCAAACTCACTCAAATATATGAGAAATGTTGAAATTCGACTTCAAATTAGGAAGATAGACTTTGAAAATTCTCAATTATTACAAAGTGACAGTTGACCTCAATGGGCTTCAATCGATGTTATTCGATGATATCTGACAAAGTTAGATGCCAGCTCACTCAAATATATAAGAAATTTTGGAATTCGACTTCAAATTAGGAAGATAGACTATGAAAATTTTCAATTATTACAAAGTGACAGTTGACCTCAATGGGCTTCAATCGATGTTATTCGATGATATCTGACAAAGTTAGATGCAAACTCACTCAAATATATGAGAAATGTTGGAATTCGACTTCAAATTAGGTAGATAGACTTTGAAAATTTTCAATTATTACAAAGTGACAGTTGACCTCAATGGGCTTCAATCGATGTTATTCGATGATATCTGACAAAGTTAGATGCAAACTCACTCAAATATATAAGAAATGTTGAAATTCGACTTCAAATTAGGAAGATAGACTTTGGAAATTTTCAATTATTACAAAGTGACAGTTGACCTCAATGGGCTGCAATCGATGTTATTCGATGATATCGGACAAAGTTAGATGCAAACTCACTCAAATATATGAGAAATGTTGAAATTCGACTTCAAATTAGGAAGATAGACTTTGAAAATTTTCAATTAACACAAAGTGACAGTTGACCTCAATGGGCTTCAATCGATGTTATTCGATGATATCTGACAAAGTTAGATGCAAACTCACTCAAATATATAAGAAATGTTGGAATTCGACTTCAAATTAGGAAGATATACTTTGAAAATTCTCAATTATTACAAAGTTACAGTTGAGCTCAATGGGCTTCAATCGATGTTATTCGATGATATCTGACAAAGTTAGATGCCAGCTCACTCAAATATATAAGAAATGTTGGAATTCGACTTCAAATTAGGAAGATAGACTTTGAAAATTTTCAATTATTACAAAGTGACAGTTGACCTCAATGGGCTTCAATCGATGTTATTCGATGATATCTGACAAAGATAGATACAAACTCACTCAAATATATCAGAAATGTTGGAATTCGACTTCAAATTAGGAAGATAGACTTTGAAAATTTTCAATTATTACAAAGTGACAGTTGACCTCAATGGGCTTCAATCGATGTTATTCGATGATATCTGACAAAGTTAGATGCAAACTCACTCAAATATATGAGAAAAGTTGAAATTCGACCTCAAATTAGGAAGGTAGACTTTGAAAATTTTCAATTATTACAAAGTGACAGTTGACCTAAATGGACTGCAATCGATGTTATTCGATGATATCTGACAAAGTTAGATGCAAACTCACTCAAATATATGAGAAATGTTGAAATTAGACTTCAAATTAGGAAGATAGACTTTGAAAATTTTCAATTAACACAAAGTGACAGTTGACCTCAATGGGCTTTAATCGATGTTATTCGATGATATCTGACAAAGTTAGATGCAAACTCACTCAAATATATAAGAAATGTTGGAATTCGACTTCAAATTAGGAAGATAGACTTTGAAAATTTTCAATTAGTACAAAGTGACAGTTGACCTCAATGGGCTTCAATCGATGTTATTCGATGACATCTGACAAAGTTAGGTGCAAACCCACTCAAATATATGAGAAATGTTGAAATTCGACTTCAAATTAGGAAGATAGACTTTGAAAATTTTCAATTATTACAAAGTGACAGTTGACCTCAATGGGCTTCAATCGATGTTATTCGATGACATCTGACAAAGTTAGATGCAAACTCACTCAAATATATGAGGAATGTTGAAATTCGACTTCAAATTAGGAAGATAGACTTTGAAAATTTTCAATTATTACAAAGTGACAGTTGACCTCAATGGGCTTCAATCGATGTTATTCGATGATATCTGACAAAGTTAGATGCAAACTCACTCAAATATATGAGAAATGTTAAAATTCGACTTCAAATTAGGAAGATAGACTTTGAAAATTCTCAATTATTACAAAGTTACAGTTGACCTCAATGGGCTTCAATGGATGTTATTCGATGATATCTGACAAAGTTAGATGCAAACTCACTCAAATATATAAGAAATGTTGAAATTCGACTTCAAATTAGGAAGATAGACTTTGGAAATTTTCAATTATTACAAAGTGACAGTTGACCTCAATGGGCTGCAATCGATGTTATTCGATGATATCTGACAAAGTTAGATGCAAACTCACTCAAATATATGAGAAAAGTTGAAATTCGACCTCAAATTAGGAAGGTAGACTTTGAAAATTTTCAATTATTACAAAGTGACAGTTGACCTAAATGGACTGCAATCGATGTTATTCGATGATATCTGACAAAGTTAGATGCAAACTCACTCAAATATATGAGAAATGTTGAAATTAGACTTCAAATTAGGAAGATAGACTTTGAAAATTTTCAATTAACACAAAGTGACAGTTGACCTCAATGGGCTTTAATCGATGTTATTCGATGATATCTGACAAAGTTAGATGCAAACTCACTCAAATATATAAGAAATGTTGGAATTCGACTTCAAATTAGGAAGATAGACTTTGAAAATTTTCAATTAGTACAAAGTGACAGTTGACCTCAATGGGCTTCAATCGATGTTATTCGATGACATCTGACAAAGTTAGGTGCAAACCCACTCAAATATATGAGAAATGTTGAAATTCGACTTCAAATTAGGAAGATAGACTTTGAAAATTTTCAATTATTACAAAGTGACAGTTGACCTCAATGGGCTTCAATCGATGTCATTCGATGATATCTGACAAAGTTAGATACAAACTCACTCAAATATATAAGAAATGTTGGAATTCGACTTCAAATTAGGAAGATAGACTTTGAAAATTTTCAATTATTACAAAGTGACAGTTGACCTCAATGGGCTTCAATCGATGTTATTCGATGATATCTGACAAAGTTAGATGCAAACTCACTCAAATATATGAGAAATGTTAAAATTCGACTTCAAATTAGGAAGATAGACTTTGAAAATTCTCAATTATTACAAAGTTACAGTTGACCTCAATGGGCTTCAATGGATGTTATTCGATGATATCTGACAAAGTTAGATGCAAACTCACTCAAATATATAAGAAATGTTGAAATTCGACTTCAAATTAGGAAGATAGACTTTGGAAATTTTCAATTATTACAAAGTGACAGTTGACCTCAATGGGCTTCAATCGATGTTATTCGATGATATCTGACAAAGTTAGATGCCAGCTCACTCAAATATATAAGAAATGTTGGAATTCGACTTCAAATTAGGAAGATAGACTTTGAAAATTTTCAATTATTACAAAGTGACAGTTGACCTCAATGGGCTTCAATCGATGTTATTCGATGATATCTGACAAAGTTAGATGCAAACTCACTCAAATATATCAGAAATGTTGAAATTCGACTTCAAATTAGGAAGATAGACTTTGAAAATTTTCAATTATTACAAAGTGACAGTTGACCTCAATGGGCTTCAATCGATGTTATTCGATGATATCTGACAAAGTTGGATGCAAACTCACTCAAATATATGAGAAATGTTGAAATTCGACTTCAAATTAGGAAGATAGACTTTGAAAATTCTCAATTATTACAAAGTTACAGTTGACCTCAATGGGCTTCAATCGATGTTATTCGATGACATCTGACAAAGTTAGATGCAAACTCACTCAAATATATGAGGAATGTTGAAATTCGACTTCAAATTAGGAAGATAGACTTTGAAAATTTTCAATTAACACAAAGTGACAGTTGACCTCAATGGGCTTCAATCGATGTTATTCGATGATATCTGACAAAGTTAGATGCAAACTCACTCAAATATATAAGAAATGTTGAAATTCGACTTCAAATTAGGAAGATAGACTTTGAAAATTTTCAATTAACACAAAGTGACAGTTGACCTCAATGGGCTTCAATCGATGTTATTCGATGGTATCTGACAAAGTTAGATGCAAACTCACTCAAATATATGAGAAATGTTGAAATTCGACTTCAAATTAGGAAGATAGACTTTGAAAATTTTCAATTAACACAAAGTGACAGTTGACCTCAATGGGCTTCAATCGATGTTATTCGATGATATCTGACAAAGATAGATGCAAACTCACTCAAATATATAAGAAATGTTGAAATTCGACTTCAAATTAGGAAGATAGGCTTTGAAAATTTTCAATTAACACAAAGTGACAGTTGACCTCATTGGGCATCAATCGATGTTATTCGATGATATCTGACAAAGCTAGATGCAAACTCACTCAAATATATGAGAAATGTTGAAATTCAACTTCAAATTAGGAAGATAGACTTTGAAAATTTTCAATTAACACAAAGTGACAGTTGACCTCAATGGGCTTCAATCGATGTTATTCGATGATATCTGACAAAGATAGATGCAAACTCACTCAAATATATAAGAAATGTTGAAATTCGACTTCAAATTAGGAAGATAGACTTTGAAAATTTTCAATTAACACAAAGTGACAGTTGACCTCAATGGGCTTCAATCGATGTTATTCGATGATATCTGACAAAGTTAGATGCAAACTCACTCAAATATATGAGAAATGTTGAAATTCGACTTCAAATTAGGAAGATAGACTTTGAAAATTTTCAATTAACACAAAGTGACAGTTGACCTGAATGGGCTTCTATCGATGTTATTCGATGATATCTGACAAAGTTAGATGCAAACTCACTCAAATATATGAGAAATGTTGCAATTCGACTTCAAATTAGGAAGATAGATTTTGAAAATTAAATTTTCAATTATTACAAAGTGACAGTTGACCTCAATGGGCATCAATCGATGTTATTCGATGATATCTGACAAAGTTAGATGCAAACTCACTCAAATATATGAGAAATGTTGAAATTCAACTTCAAATTAGGAAGATAGACTTTGAAAATTTTCAATTAACACAAAGTGACAGTTGACCTCAAAGGGCTTCAATCGATGTTATTCGATGATATCTGACAAAGATAGATGCAAACTCACTCAAATATATAAGAAATGTTGAAATTCGACTTCAAATTAGGAAGATAGACTTTGAAAATTTTCAATTAACACAAAGTGACAGTTGACCTCAATGGGCATCAATCGATGTTATTCGATGATATCTGACAAAGTTAGATGCAAACTCACTCAAATATATGAGAAATGTTGAAATTCAACTTCAAATTAGGAAGATAGACTTTGAAAATTTTCAATTAACACAAAGTGACAGTTGACCTCAATGGGCTTCAATCGATGTTATTCGATGATATCTGACAAAGATAGATGCAAACTCACTCAAATATGTAAGAAATGTTGAAATTCGACTTCAAATTAGGAAGATAGACTTTGAAAATTTTCAATTAACACAAAGTGACAGTTGACCTCAATGGGCTTCAATCGATGTTATTCGATGATATCTGACAAAGATAGATGCAAACTCACTCAAATATATGAGAAATGTTGAAATTCAACTTCAAATTAGGAAGATAGACTTTGAAAATTTTCAATTAACACAAAGTGACAGTTGACCTCAATGGGCTTCAATCGATGTTATTCGATGATATCTGACAAAGATAGATGCAAACTCACACAAATATATAAGAAATGTTGAAATTCGACTTCAAATTAGGAAGATAGACTTTGAAAATTTTCAATTAACACAAAGTGACAGTTGACCTCAATGGGCTTCAATCGATGTTATTCGATGATATCTGACAAAGTTAGATGTAAACTCACTCAAATATATGAGAAATGTTGAAATCCGACTTCAAATTAGGGAGATAGACTTTGAAAATTTTTAATTAACACAAAGTGACAGTTGACCTCAATGGGCTTCAATCGATGTTATTCGATGATATCTGACAAAGATAGATGCAAACTCACTCAAATATATAAGAAATGATGAAATTCGACTTCAAATTAGGAAGATAGACTTTGAAAATTTTCAATTAACACAAAGTGACAGTTGACCTCAATGGGCATCAATCGATGTTATTCGATGATATCTGACAAAGTTAGGTGCAAACCCACTCAAATATATGAGAAATGTTGAAATTCGATTTCAAGTTAGGAAGATAGACTTTGATAATTTTCAATTATTATAAAGTGACAGTTGACCTCAATGGGCTTCAATGGATGTTATTCGATGATATCTGACAAAGTAAGATGCAAACTCACTCAAATATATAAGAAATGTTGAAATTCTACTTCAAATTAGGAAGATAGATTTTGAAAATTTTCAATTATTACAAAGTGACAGTTGACCTCAATGGGCTTCAATTGATGTTATTCGATGATATCTGATAAAGTTAGATGCAAACTCACTCAAATATATGAGAAATGCTGAAATTCTACTTCAAATTAGGAAGATAGACTTTGAAAATTTTCAATTAACACAAAGTGACAGTTGACCTCAATGGGCTTCAATCGATGTTATTCGATGATATCTGACAAAGTTAGATGCAAACTCACTCAAATATATGAGAAAGGTTGAAATTCGACTTCAAATTAGGAAGATAGACTTTGAAAATTTTCAATTAACACAAAGTGACAGTTGACCTCAATGGGCTTCAATCGATGTTATTCGATGATATCTGACAAAGATAGATGCAAACTCACTCAAATATATAACAAATGTTGAAATTCGACTTCAAATTAGGAAGATAGACTTTGAAAATTTTCAATTAACACAAAGTGACAGTTGACCTCAATGGGCTTCAATCGATGTTATTCGATGATATCTGACAAAGCTAGATGCAAACTCACTCAAATATATGAGAAATGTTGAAATTAAACTTCAAATTAGGAAGATAGACTTTGAAAATTTTCAATTAACACAAAGTGACAGTTGACCTCAATGGGCTTCAATCGATGTTATTCGATGATATCTGACAAAGATAGATGCAAACTCACTCAAATATATAAGAAATGTTGAAATTCGACTTCAAATTAGGAAGATAGACTTTGAAAATTTTCAATTAACACAAAGTGACAGTTGACCTCAATGGGCTTCAATCGATGTTATTCGATGATATCTGACAAAGTTAGATGCAAACTCACTCAAATATATGAGAAATGTTGAAATTCGACTTCAAATTAGGAAGATAGACTTTGAAAATTTTCAATTAACACAAAGTGACAGTTGACCTGAATGGGCTTCTATCGATGTTATTCGATGATATCTGACAAAGTTAGATGCAAACTCACTCAAATATATGAGAAATGTTGCAATTCGACTTCAAATTAGGAAGATAGATTTTGAAAATTAAATTTTCAATTATTACAAAGTGACAGTTGACCTCAATGGGCATCAATCGATGTTATTCGATGATATCTGACAAAGTTAGATGCAAACTCACTCAAATATATGAGAAATGTTGAAATTCAACTTCAAATTAGGAAGATAGACTTTGAAAATTTTCAATTAACACAAAGTGACAGTTGACCTCAAAGGGCTTCAATCGATGTTATTCGATGATATCTGACAAAGATAGATGCAAACTCACTCAAATATATAAGAAATGTTGAAATTCGACTTCAAATTAGGAAGATAGACTTTGAAAATTTTCAATTAACACAAAGTGACAGTTGACCTCAATGGGCATCAATCGATGTTATTCGATGATATCTGACAAAGTTAGATGCAAACTCACTCAAATATATGAGAAATGTTGAAATTCAACTTCAAATTAGGAAGATAGACTTTGAAAATTTTCAATTAACACAAAGTGACAGTTGACCTCAATGGGCTTCAATCGATGTTATTCGATGATATCTGACAAAGATAGATGCAAACTCACTCAAATATGTAAGAAATGTTGAAATTCGACTTCAAATTAGGAAGATAGACTTTGAAAATTTTCAATTAACACAAAGTGACAGTTGACCTCAATGGGCTTCAATCGATGTTATTCGATGATATCTGACAAAGATAGATGCAAACTCACTCAAATATATGAGAAATGTTGAAATTCAACTTCAAATTAGGAAGATAGACTTTGAAAATTTTCAATTAACACAAAGTGACAGTTGACCTCAATGGGCTTCAATCGATGTTATTCGATGATATCTGACAAAGATAGATGCAAACTCACACAAATATATAAGAAATGTTGAAATTCGACTTCAAATTAGGAAGATAGACTTTGAAAATTTTCAATTAACACAAAGTGACAGTTGACCTCAATGGGCTTCAATCGATGTTATTCGATGATATCTGACAAAGTTAGATGTAAACTCACTCAAATATATGAGAAATGTTGAAATCCGACTTCAAATTAGGGAGATAGACTTTGAAAATTTTTAATTAACACAAAGTGACAGTTGACCTCAATGGGCTTCAATCGATGTTATTCGATGATATCTGACAAAGCTAGATGCAAACTCACTCAAATATATGAGAAATGTTGAAATTAAACTTCAAATTAGGAAGATAGACTTTGAAAATTTTCAATTAACACAAAGTGACAGTTGACCTCAATGGGCTTCAATCGATGTTATTCGATGATATCTGACAAAGATAGATGCAAACTCACTCAAATATATAAGAAATGTTGAAATTCGACTTCAAATTAGGAAGATAGACTTTGAAAATTTTCAATTAACACAAAGTGACAGTTGACCTCAATGGGCTTCAATCGATGTTATTCGATGATATCTGACAAAGTTAGATGCAAACTCACTCAAATATATGAGAAATGTTGAAATTCGACTTCAAATTAGGAAGGTAGACTTTGAAAATTTTCAATTATTACAAAGTGACAGTTGACCTCAATGGGCTTCAATCGATGTTATTCGATGATATCTGACAAAGTTAGATGCAAACTCACTCAAATATATGAGAAATGTTGAAATTCGACTTCAAATTAGGAAGATAGACTTTGAAAATTTTCAATTAACACAAAGTGACAGTTGACCTGAATGGGCTTCTATCGATGTTATTCGATGATATCTGACAAAGTTAGATGCAAACTCACTCAAATATATGAGAAATGTTGCAATTCGACTTCAAATTAGGAAGATAGATTTTGAAAATTAAATTTTCAATTATTACAAAGTGACAGTTGACCTCAATGGGCATCAATCGATGTTATTCGATGATATCTGACAAAGTTAGATGCAAACTCACTCAAATATATGAGAAATGTTGAAATTCAACTTCAAATTAGGAAGATAGACTTTGAAAATTTTCAATTAACACAAAGTGACAGTTGACCTCAAAGGGCTTCAATCGATGTTATTCGATGATATCTGACAAAGATAGATGCAAACTCACTCAAATATATAAGAAATGTTGAAATTCGACTTCAAATTAGGAAGATAGACTTTGAAAATTTTCAATTAACACAAAGTGACAGTTGACCTCAATGGGCATCAATCGATGTTATTCGATGATATCTGACAAAGTTAGATGCAAACTCACTCAAATATATGAGAAATGTTGAAATTCAACTTCAAATTAGGAAGATAGACTTTGAAAATTTTCAATTAACACAAAGTGACAGTTGACCTCAATGGGCTTCAATCGATGTTATTCGATGATATCTGACAAAGATAGATGCAAACTCACTCAAATATGTAAGAAATGTTGAAATTCGACTTCAAATTAGGAAGATAGACTTTGAAAATTTTCAATTAACACAAAGTGACAGTTGACCTCAATGGGCTTCAATCGATGTTATTCGATGATATCTGACAAAGATAGATGCAAACTCACTCAAATATATGAGAAATGTTGAAATTCAACTTCAAATTAGGAAGATAGACTTTGAAAATTTTCAATTAACACAAAGTGACAGTTGACCTCAATGGGCTTCAATCGATGTTATTCGATGATATCTGACAAAGATAGATGCAAACTCACACAAATATATAAGAAATGTTGAAATTCGACTTCAAATTAGGAAGATAGACTTTGAAAATTTTCAATTAACACAAAGTGACAGTTGACCTCAATGGGCTTCAATCGATGTTATTCGATGATATCTGACAAAGTTAGATGTAAACTCACTCAAATATATGAGAAATGTTGAAATCCGACTTCAAATTAGGGAGATAGACTTTGAAAATTTTTAATTAACACAAAGTGACAGTTGACCTCAATGGGCTTCAATCGATGTTATTCGATGATATCTGACAAAGATAGATGCAAACTCACTCAAATATATAAGAAATGTTGAAATTCGACTTCAAATTAGGAAGATAGACTTTGAAAATTTTCAATTAACACAAAGTGACAGTTGACCTCAATGGGCATCAATCGATGTTATTCGATGATATCTGACAAAGTTAGGTGCAAACCCACTCAAATATACGAGAAATGTTGAAATTCTATTTCAAGTTAGGAAGATAGACTTTGATAATTTTCAATTATTATAAAGTGACAGTTGACCTCAATGGGCTTCAATGGATGTTATTCGATGATATCTGACAAAGTAAGATGCAAACTCACTCAAATATATAAGAAATGTTGAAATTCTACTTCAAATTAGGAAGATAGATTTTGAAAATTTTCAATTAACACAAAGTGACAGTTGACCTCAATGGGCTTCAATCGATGTTATTCGATGATATCTGACAAAGTTAGATGCAAACTCACTCAAATATATGAGAAAGGTTGAAATTCGACTTCAAATTAGGAAGATAGACTTTGAAAATTTTCAATTAACACAAAGTGACAGTTGACCTCAAGGGGCTTCAATCGATGTTATTCGATGATATCTGACAAAGATAGATGCAAACTCACTCAAATATATAACAAATGTTGAAATTCGACTTCAAATTAGGAAGATAGACTTTGAAAATTTTCAATTAACACAAAGTGACAGTTGACCTCAATGGGCTTCAATCGATGTTATTCGATGATATCTGACAAAGTTAGATGCAAATTCACACAAATATATAAGAAATGTTGAAATTCGACTTCAAATTAGGAAGATAGACTTTGAAAATTTTCAATTAACACAAAGTGACAGTTGACCTCAATGGGCTTCAATCGATGTTATTCGATGATATCTGACAAAGCTAGATGCAAACTCACTCAAATATATGGGAAATGTTGAAATTCAACTTCAAATTAGGAAGATAGACTTTGAAAATTTTCAATTAACACAAAGTGACAGTTGACCTCAATGGGCTTCAATCGATGTTATTCGATGATATCTGACAAAGTTAGATGCAAACTCACTCAAATATATAAGAAATGTTGAAATTCGACTTCAAATTAGGAAGATAGACTTTGAAAATTTTCAATTAACACAAAGTGACAGTTGACCTCAATGGGCTTCAATCGATGTTATTCGATGATATCTGACAAAGTTAGATGCAAACTCACTCAAATATATGAGAAATGTTGAAATTCGACTTCAAATTAGGAAGATAGACTTTGAAAATTTTCAATTAACACAAAGTGACAGTTGACCTGAATGGGCTTCTATCGATGTTATTCGATGATATCTGACAAAGTTAGATGCAAACTCACTCAAATATATGAGAAATGTTGCAATTCGACTTCAAATTAGGAAGATAGATTTTGAAAATTAAATTTTCAATTATTACAAAGTGACAGTTGACCTCAATGGGCATCAATCGATGTTATTCGATGATATCTGACAAAGTTAGATGCAAACTCACTCAAATATATGAGAAATGTTGAAATTCAACTTCAAATTAGGAAGATAGACTTTGAAAATTTTCAATTAACACAAAGTGACAGTTGACCTCAAAGGGCTTCAATCGATGTTATTCGATGATATCTGACAAAGATAGATGCAAACTCACTCAAATATATAAGAAATGTTGAAATTCGACTTCAAATTAGGAAGATAGACTTTGAAAATTTTCAATTAACACAAAGTGACAGTTGACCTCAATGGGCATCAATCGATGTTATTCGATGATATCTGACAAAGTTAGATGCAAACTCACTCAAATATATGAGAAATGTTGAAATTCAACTTCAAATTAGGAAGATAGACTTTGAAAATTTTCAATTAACACAAAGTGACAGTTGACCTCAATGGGCTTCAATCGATGTTATTCGATGATATCTGACAAAGATAGATGCAAACTCACTCAAATATGTAAGAAATGTTGAAATTCGACTTCAAATTAGGAAGATAGACTTTGAAAATTTTCAATTAACACAAAGTGACAGTTGACCTCAATGGGCTTCAATCGATATTATTCGATGATATCTGACAAAGATAGATGCAAACTCACTCAAATATATGAGAAATGTTGAAATTCAACTTCAAATTAGGAAGATAGACTTTGAAAATTTTCAATTAACACAAAGTGACAGTTGACCTCAATGGGCTTCAATCGATGTTATTCGATGATATCTGACAAAGATAGATGCAAACTCACACAAATATATAAGAAATGTTGAAATTCGACTTCAAATTAGGAAGATAGATTTTGAAAATTTTCAATTATTACAAAGTGACAGTTGACCTCAATGGGCTTCAATTGATGTTATTCGATGATATCTGATAAAGTTAGATGCAAACTCACTCAAATATATGAGAAATGCTGAAATTCTACTTCAAATTAGGAAGATAGACTTTGAAAATTTTCAATTAACACAAAGTGACAGTTGACCTCAATGGGCTTCAATCGATGTTATTCGATGATATCTGACAAAGTTAGATGCAAACTCACTCAAATATATGAGAAAGGTTGAAATTCGACTTCAAATTAGGAAGATAGACTTTGAAAATTTTCAATTAACACAAAGTGACAGTTGACCTCAATGGGCTTCAATCGATGTTATTCGATGATATCTGACAAAGATAGATGCAAACTCACTCAAATATATAACAAATGTTGAAATTCGACTTCAAATTAGGAAGATAGACTTTGAAAATTTTCAATTAACACAAAGTGACAGTTGACCTCAATGGGCTTCAATCGATGTTATTCGATGATATCTGACAAAGCTAGATGCAAACTCACTCAAATATATGAGAAATGTTGAAATTAAACTTCAAATTAGGAAGATAGACTTTGAAAATTTTCAATTAACACAAAGTGACAGTTGACCTCAATGGGCTTCAATCGATGTTATTCGATGATATCTGACAAAGATAGATGCAAACTCACTCAAATATATAAGAAATGTTGAAATTCGACTTCAAATTAGGAAGATAGACTTTGAAAATTTTCAATTAACACAAAGTGACAGTTGACCTCAATGGGCTTCAATCGATGTTATTCGATGATATCTGACAAAGTTAGATGCAAACTCACTCAAATATATGAGAAATGTTGAAATTCGACTTCAAATTAGGAAGATAGACTTTGAAAATTTTCAATTAACACAAAGTGACAGTTGACCTGAATGGGCTTCTATCGATGTTATTCGATGATATCTGACAAAGTTAGATGCAAACTCACTCAAATATATGAGAAATGTTGCAATTCGACTTCAAATTAGGAAGATAGATTTTGAAAATTAAATTTTCAATTATTACAAAGTGACAGTTGACCTCAATGGGCATCAATCGATGTTATTCGATGATATCTGACAAAGTTAGATGCAAACTCACTCAAATATATGAGAAATGTTGAAATTCAACTTCAAATTAGGAAGATAGACTTTGAAAATTTTCAATTAACACAAAGTGACAGTTGACCTCAAAGGGCTTCAATCGATGTTATTCGATGATATCTGACAAAGATAGATGCAAACTCACTCAAATATATAAGAAATGTTGAAATTCGACTTCAAATTAGGAAGATAGACTTTGAAAATTTTCAATTAACACAAAGTGACAGTTGACCTCAATGGGCATCAATCGATGTTATTCGATGATATCTGACAAAGTTAGATGCAAACTCACTCAAATATATGAGAAATGTTGAAATTCAACTTCAAATTAGGAAGATAGACTTTGAAAATTTTCAATTAACACAAAGTGACAGTTGACCTCAATGGGCTTCAATCGATGTTATTCGATGATATCTGACAAAGATAGATGCAAACTCACTCAAATATGTAAGAAATGTTGAAATTCGACTTCAAATTAGGAAGATAGACTTTGAAAATTTTCAATTAACACAAAGTGACAGTTGACCTCAATGGGCTTCAATCGATGTTATTCGATGATATCTGACAAAGATAGATGCAAACTCACTCAAATATATGAGAAATGTTGAAATTCAACTTCAAATTAGGAAGATAGACTTTGAAAATTTTCAATTAACACAAAGTGACAGTTGACCTCAATGGGCTTCAATCGATGTTATTCGATGATATCTGACAAAGATAGATGCAAACTCACACAAATATATAAGAAATGTTGAAATTCGACTTCAAATTAGGAAGATAGACTTTGAAAATTTTCAATTAACACAAAGTGACAGTTGACCTCAATGGGCTTCAATCGATGTTATTCGATGATATCTGACAAAGTTAGATGTAAACTCACTCAAATATATGAGAAATGTTGAAATCCGACTTCAAATTAGGGAGATAGACTTTGAAAATTTTTAATTAACACAAAGTGACAGTTGACCTCAATGGGCTTCAATCGATGTTATTCGATGATATCTGACAAAGATAGATGCAAACTCACTCAAATATATAAGAAATGTTGAAATTCGACTTCAAATTAGGAAGATAGACTTTGAAAATTTTCAATTAACACAAAGTGACAGTTGACCTCAATGGGCATCAATCGATGTTATTCGATGATATCTGACAAAGTTAGGTGCAAACCCACTCAAATATACGAGAAATGTTGAAATTCTATTTCAAGTTAGGAAGATAGACTTTGATAATTTTCAATTATTATAAAGTGACAGTTGACCTCAATGGGCTTCAATGGATGTTATTCGATGATATCTGACAAAGTAAGATGCAAACTCACTCAAATATATAAGAAATGTTGAAATTCTACTTCAAATTAGGAAGATAGATTTTGAAAATTTTCAATTAACACAAAGTGACAGTTGACCTCAATGGGCTTCAATCGATGTTATTCGATGATATCTGACAAAGTTAGATGCAAACTCACTCAAATATATGAGAAAGGTTGAAATTCGACTTCAAATTAGGAAGATAGACTTTGAAAATTTTCAATTAACACAAAGTGACAGTTGACCTCAAGGGGCTTCAATCGATGTTATTCGATGATATCTGACAAAGATAGATGCAAACTCACTCAAATATATAACAAATGTTGAAATTCGACTTCAAATTAGGAAGATAGACTTTGAAAATTTTCAATTAACACAAAGTGACAGTTGACCTCAATGGGCTTCAATCGATGTTATTCGATGATATCTGACAAAGTTAGATGCAAATTCACACAAATATATAAGAAATGTTGAAATTCGACTTCAAATTAGGAAGATAGACTTTGAAAATTTTCAATTAACACAAAGTGACAGTTGACCTCAATGGGCTTCAATCGATGTTATTCGATGATATCTGACAAAGCTAGATGCAAACTCACTCAAATATATGGGAAATGTTGAAATTCAACTTCAAATTAGGAAGATAGACTTTGAAAATTTTCAATTAACACAAAGTGACAGTTGACCTCAATGGGCTTCAATCGATGTTATTCGATGATATCTGACAAAGTTAGATGCAAACTCACTCAAATATATAAGAAATGTTGAAATTCGACTTCAAATTAGGAAGATAGACTTTGAAAATTTTCAATTAACACAAAGTGACAGTTGACCTCAATGGGCTTCAATCGATGTTATTCGATGATATCTGACAAAGTTAGATGCAAACTCACTCAAATATATGAGAAATGTTGAAATTCGACTTCAAATTAGGAAGATAGACTTTGAAAATTTTCAATTAACACAAAGTGACAGTTGACCTGAATGGGCTTCTATCGATGTTATTCGATGATATCTGACAAAGTTAGATGCAAACTCACTCAAATATATGAGAAATGTTGCAATTCGACTTCAAATTAGGAAGATAGATTTTGAAAATTAAATTTTCAATTATTACAAAGTGACAGTTGACCTCAATGGGCATCAATCGATGTTATTCGATGATATCTGACAAAGTTAGATGCAAACTCACTCAAATATATGAGAAATGTTGAAATTCAACTTCAAATTAGGAAGATAGACTTTGAAAATTTTCAATTAACACAAAGTGACAGTTGACCTCAAAGGGCTTCAATCGATGTTATTCGATGATATCTGACAAAGATAGATGCAAACTCACTCAAATATATAAGAAATGTTGAAATTCGACTTCAAATTAGGAAGATAGACTTTGAAAATTTTCAATTAACACAAAGTGACAGTTGACCTCAATGGGCATCAATCGATGTTATTCGATGATATCTGACAAAGTTAGATGCAAACTCACTCAAATATATGAGAAATGTTGAAATTCAACTTCAAATTAGGAAGATAGACTTTGAAAATTTTCAATTAACACAAAGTGACAGTTGACCTCAATGGGCTTCAATCGATGTTATTCGATGATATCTGACAAAGATAGATGCAAACTCACTCAAATATGTAAGAAATGTTGAAATTCGACTTCAAATTAGGAAGATAGACTTTGAAAATTTTCAATTAACACAAAGTGACAGTTGACCTCAATGGGCTTCAATCGATATTATTCGATGATATCTGACAAAGATAGATGCAAACTCACTCAAATATATGAGAAATGTTGAAATTCAACTTCAAATTAGGAAGATAGACTTTGAAAATTTTCAATTAACACAAAGTGACAGTTGACCTCAATGGGCTTCAATCGATGTTATTCGATGATATCTGACAAAGATAGATGCAAACTCACACAAATATATAAGAAATGTTGAAATTCGACTTCAAATTAGGAAGATAGACTTTGAAAATTTTCAATTAACACAAAGTGACAGTTGACCTCAATGGGCTTCAATCGATGTTATTCGATGATATCTGACAAAGTTAGATGTAAACTCACTCAAATATATGAGAAATGTTGAAATCCGACTTCAAATTAGGGAGATAGACTTTGAAAATTTTTAATTAACACAAAGTGACAGTTGACCTCAATGGGCTTCAATCGATGTTATTCGATGATATCTGACAAAGATAGATGCAAACTCACTCAAATATATAAGAAATGTTGAAATTCGACTTCAAATTAGGAAGATAGACTTTGAAAATTTTCAATTAACACAAAGTGACAGTTGACCTCAATGGGCATCAATCGATGTTATTCGATGATATCTGACAAAGTTAGGTGCAAACCCACTCAAATATATGAGAAATGTTGAAATTCGATTTCAAGTTAGGAAGATAGACTTTGATAATTTTCAATTATTATAAAGTGACAGTTGACCTCAATGGGCTTCAATGGATGTTATTCGATGATATCTGACAAAGTAAGATGCAAACTCACTCAAATATATAAGAAATGTTGAAATTCTACTTCAAATTAGGAAGATAGATTTTGAAAATTTTCAATTATTACAAAGTGACAGTTGACCTCAATGGGCTTCAATTGATGTTATTCGATGATATCTGATAAAGTTAGATGCAAACTCACTCAAATATATGAGAAATGCTGAAATTCTACTTCAAATTAGGAAGATAGACTTTGAAAATTTTCAATTAACACAAAGTGACAGTTGACCTCAATGGGCTTCAATCGATGTTATTCGATGATATCTGACAAAGTTAGATGCAAACTCACTCAAATATATGAGAAATGTTGAAATTCGACTTCAAATTAGGAAGATAGACTTTGAAAATTTTCAATTAACACAAAGTGACAGTTGACCTCAATGGGCTTCAATCGATGTTATTCGATGATATCTGACAAAGATAGATGGAAACTCACTCAAATATATAAGAAATGTTGAAATTCGACTTCAAATTAGGAAGATAGACTTTGAAAATTTTTAATTAACACAAAGTGACAGTTGACCTCAATGGGCATCAATCGATGTTATTCGATGATATCTGACAAAGTTAGATGCAAACTCACTCAAATATATGAGAAATGTTGAAATTCAACTTCAAATTAGGAAGATAGACTTTGAAAATTTTCAATTAACACAAAGTGACAGTTGACCTCAATGGGCTTCAATCGATGTTATTCGATGATATCTGACAAAGTTAGATGCAAATTCACACAAATATATAAGAAATGTTGAAATTCGACTTCAAATTAGGAAGATAGACTTTGAAAATTTTCAATTAACACAAAGTGACAGTTGACCTCAATGGGCTTCAATCGATGTTATTCGATGATATCTGACAAAGTTAGATGCAAACTCACTCAAATATATGAGAAAGGTTGAAATTCGACTTCAAATTAGGAAGATAGACTTTGAAAATTTTCAATTAACACAAAGTGACAGTTGACCTCAAGGGGCTTCAATCGATGTTATTCGATGATATCTGACAAAGATAGATGCAAACTCACTCAAATATATAACAAATGTTGAAATTCGACTTCAAATTAGGAAGATAGACTTTGAAAATTTTCAATTAACACAAAGTGACAGTTGACCTCAATGGGCTTCAATCGATGTTATTCGATGATATCTGACAAAGTTAGATGCAAATTCACACAAATATATAAGAAATGTTGAAATTCGACTTCAAATTAGGAAGATAGACTTTGAAAATTTTCAATTAACACAAAGTGACAGTTGACCTCAATGGGCTTCAATCGATGTTATTCGATGATATCTGACAAAGCTAGATGCAAACTCACTCAAATATATGGGAAATGTTGAAATTCAACTTCAAATTAGGAAGATAGACTTTGAAAATTTTCAATTAACACAAAGTGACAGTTGACCTCAATGGGCTTCAATCGATGTTATTCGATGATATCTGACAAAGTTAGATGCAAACTCACTCAAATATATAAGAAATGTTGAAATTCGACTTCAAATTAGGAAGATAGACTTTGAAAATTTTCAATTAACACAAAGTGACAGTTGACCTCAATGGGCTTCAATCGATGTTATTCGATGATATCTGACAAAGTTAGATGCAAACTCACTCAAATATATGAGAAATGTTGAAATTAGACTTCAAATTAGGAAGATAGACTTTGAAAATTTTCAATTAACACAAAGTGACAGTTGACCTCAATGGGCTTCAATCGATGTTATTCGATGATATCTGACAAAGATAGATGCAAACTCACTCAAATATATAAGAAATGTTGAAATTCGACTTCAAATTAGGAAGATAGACTTTGAAAATTTTCAATTAACACAAAGTGACAGTTGACCTCATTGGGCATCAATCGATGTTATTCGATGATATCTGACAAAGCTAGATGCAAACTCACTCAAATATATGAGAAATGTTGAAATTCAACTTCAAATGAGGAAGATAGACTTTGAAAATTTTCAATTAACACAAAGTGACAGTTGACCTCAATGGGCTTCAATCGATGTTATTCGATGATATCTGACAAAGTTAGATGCAAACTCACTCAAATATATGAGAAATGTTGAAATTCAACTTCAAATTAGGAAGATAGACTTTGAAAATTTTCAATTAACACAAAGTGACAGTTGACCTGAATGGGCTTCTATCGATGTTATTCGATGATATCTGACAAAGTTAGATGCAAACTCACTCAAATATATGAGAAATGTTGCAATTCGACTTCAAATTAGGAAGATAGATTTTGAAAATTAAATTTTCAATTATTACAAAGTGACAGTTGACCTCAATGGGCATCAATCGATGTTATTCGATGATATCTGACAAAGTTAGATGCAAACTCACTCAAATATATGAGAAATGTTGAAATTCAACTTCAAATTAGGAAGATAGATTTTGAAAATTTTCAATTAACACAAAGTGACAGTTGACCTCAAAGGGCTTCAATCGATGTTATTCGATGATATCTGACAAAGATAGATGCAAACTCACTCAAATATATAAGAAATGTTGAAATTCGACTTCAAATTAGGAAGATAGACTTTGAAAATTTTCAATTAACACAAAGTGACAGTTGACCTCAATGGGCATCAATCGATGTTATTCGATGATATCTGACAAAGTAAGATGCAAACTCACTCAAATATATGAGAAATATTGAAATTCAACTTCAAATTAGGAAGATAGACTTTGAAAATTTTCAATTAACACAAAGTGACAGTTGACCTCAATGGGCTTCAATCGATGTTATTCGATGATATCTGACAAAGACAGATGCAAACTCACTCAAATATATAAGAAATGTTGAAATTCGACTTCAAATTAGGAAGATAGACTTTGAAAATTTTCAATTAACACAAAGTGACAGTTGACCTCAATGGGCTTCAATCGATGTTATTCGATGATATCTGACAAAGTTAGATGCAAACTCACTCAAATATATGAGAAATGTTGAAATTCGACTTCAAATTAGGAAGATAGATTTTGAAAATTTTCAATTATTACAAAGTGACAGTTGACCTCAATGGGCTTCAATGGATGTTATTCGATGATATCTGACAAAGTTAGATGAAAACTCACTCAAATATATGAGAAATGTTGAAATTCGACTTCAAATTAGGAAGATAGACTTTGAAAATTTTCAATTAACACAAAGTGACAGTTGACCTCAATGGGCTTCAATCGATGTTATTCGATGATATCTGATAAAGATAGATGCAAGCTCACTCAAATATATAAGAAATGTTGAAATTCGACTTCAAATTAGGAAGATAGACTTTGAAAATTTTCAATTAACACAAAGTGACAGTTGACCTCAATGGGCATCAATCGATGTTATTCGATGATATCTGACAAAGTTAGATGCAAACTCACTCAAATATATGAGAAATGTTGAAATTCAACTTCAAATTAGGAAGATAGACTTTGAAAATTTTCAATTAACACAAAGTGACAGTTGACATCAATGGGCTTCAATCGATGTTATTCGATGATATCTGACAAAGTTAGATGCAAACTCACTCAAATATATGAGAAATGTTGAAATTCAACTTCAAATTAGGAAGATAGACTTTGAAAATTTTCAATTAACACAAAGTGACAGTTGACCTGAATGGGCTTCTATCGATGTTATTCGATGATATCTGACAAAGTTAGATGCAAACTCACTCAAATATATGAGAAATGTTGCAATTCGACTTCAAATTAGGAAGATAGATTTTGAAAATTAAATTTTCAATTATTACAAAGTGACAGTTGACCTCAATGGGCATCAATCGATGTTATTCGATGATATCTGACAAAGTTAGATGCAAACTCACTCAAATATATGAGAAATGTTGAAATTCAACTTCAAATTAGGAAGATAGATTTTGAAAATTTTCAATTAACACAAAGTGACAGTTGACCTCAAAGGGCTTCAATCGATGTTATTCGATGATATCTGACAAAGATAGATGCAAACTCACTCAAATATATAAGAAATGTTGAAATTCGACTTCAAATTAGGAAGATAGACTTTGAAAATTTTCAATTAACACAAAGTGACAGTTGACCTCAATGGGCATCAATCGATGTTATTCGATGATATCTGACAAAGTAAGATGCAAACTCACTCAAATATATGAGAAATATTGAAATTCAACTTCAAATTAGGAAGATAGACTTTGAAAATTTTCAATTAACACAAAGTGACAGTTGACCTCAATGGGCTTCAATCGATGTTATTCGATGATATCTGACAAAGACAGATGCAAACTCACTCAAATATATAAGAAATGTTGAAATTCGACTTCAAATTAGGAAGATAGACTTTGAAAATTTTCAATTAACACAAAGTGACAGTTGACCTCAATGGGCTTCAATCGATGTTATTCGATGATATCTGACAAAGTTAGATGCAAACTCACTCAAATATATGAGAAATGTTGAAATTCGACTTCAAATTAGGAAGATAGATTTTGAAAATTTTCAATTATTACAAAGTGACAGTTGACCTCAATGGGCTTCAATGGATGTTATTCGATGATATCTGACAAAGTTAGATGAAAACTCACTCAAATATATGAGAAATGTTGAAATTCGACTTCAAATTAGGAAGATAGACTTTGAAAATTTTCAATTAACACAAAGTGACAGTTGACCTCAATGGGCTTCAATCGATGTTATTCGATGATATCTGATAAAGATAGATGCAAGCTCACTCAAATATATAAGAAATGTTGAAATTCGACTTCAAATTAGGAAGATAGACTTTGAAAATTTTCAATTAACACAAAGTGACAGTTGACCTCAATGGGCATCAATCGATGTTATTCGATGATATCTGACAAAGTTAGATGCAAACTCACTCAAATATATGAGAAATGTTGAAATTCAACTTCAAATTAGGAAGATAGACTTTGAAAATTTTCAATTAACACAAAGTGACAGTTGACCTCAATGGGCTTCAATCGATGTTATTCGATGATATCTGACAAAGTTAGATGCAAACTCACTCAAATATATGAGAAATGTTGAAATTCAACTTCAAATTAGGAAGATAGACTTTGAAAATTTTCAATTAACACAAAGTGACAGTTGACCTGAATGGGCTTCTATCGATGTTATTCGATGATATCTGACAAAGTTAGATGCAAACTCACTCAAATATATGAGAAATGTTGCAATTCGACTTCAAATTAGGAAGATAGATTTTGAAAATTAAATTTTCAATTATTACAAAGTGACAGTTGACCTCAATGGGCATCAATCGATGTTATTCGATGATATCTGACAAAGTTAGATGCAAACTCACTCAAATATATGAGAAATGTTGAAATTCAACTTCAAATTAGGAAGATAGATTTTGAAAATTTTCAATTAACACAAAGTGACAGTTGACCTCAAAGGGCTTCAATCGATGTTATTCGATGATATCTGACAAAGATAGATGCAAACTCACTCAAATATATAAGAAATGTTGAAATTCGACTTCAAATTAGGAAGATAGACTTTGAAAATTTTCAATTAACACAAAGTGACAGTTGACCTCAATGGGCATCAATCGATGTTATTCGATGATATCTGACAAAGTAAGATGCAAACTCACTCAAATATATGAGAAATATTGAAATTCAACTTCAAATTAGGAAGATAGACTTTGAAAATTTTCAATTAACACAAAGTGACAGTTGACCTCAATGGGCTTCAATCGATGTTATTCGATGATATCTGACAAAGACAGATGCAAACTCACTCAAATATATAAGAAATGTTGAAATTCGACTTCAAATTAGGAAGATAGACTTTGAAAATTTTCAATTAACACAAAGTGACAGTTGACCTCAATGGGCTTCAATCGATGTTATTCGATGATATCTGACAAAGTTAGATGCAAACTCACTCAAATATATGAGAAATGTTGAAATTCGACTTCAAATTAGGAAGATAGATTTTGAAAATTTTCAATTATTACAAAGTGACAGTTGACCTCAATGGGCATCAATCGATGTTATTCGATGATATCTGACAAAGTTAGATGCAAACTCACTCAAATATATGAGAAATGTTGAAATTCAACTTCAAATTAGGAAGATAGACTTTGAAAATTTTCAATTAACACAAAGTGACAGTTGACCTCAATGGGCTTCAATCGATGTTATTCGATGATATCTGACAAAGATAGATGCAAACTCACTCAAATATATAAAAAATGTTGAAATTCGACTTCAAATTGGGAAGATAGACTTTGAAAATTTTCAATTAACACAAAGTGACAGTTGACCTCAATGGGCTTCAATCGATGTTATTCGATGATATCTGACAAAGTTAGATGCAAACTCACTCAAATATATGAGAAATGTTGAAATTCGACTTCAAATTAGGAAGATAGATTTTGAAAATTTTCAATTATTAGAAAGTGACAGTTGACCTCAATGGGCTTCAATGGATGTTATTCGATGATATCTGACAAAGTTAGATGAAAATTCACCCAAATATATAAGAAATGGTGAAATTCGACCTCAAATTAGGAAGATAGACTTTGAAAATTTTCAATTATTACAAAGTGACAGTTGACCTCAATGGGCTTCAATCGATGTTATTCGATGATATCTGACAAAGTTAGATGCAAACTCACTCAAATATATGAGAAATGTTGAAATTCGACTTCAAATTAGGAAGATAGACTTTGAAAATTTTCAATTAACACAAAGTGACAGTTGACCTCAATGGGCTTCAATCGATGTTATTCGATGATATCTGACAAAGTTAGATGCAAACTTACTCAAATATATGAGAAATGTTGAAATTCGACTTCAAATTAGGAAGATAGATTTTGAAAATTTTCAATTATTACAAAGTGACAGTTGACCTCAATGGGCTTCATTCGATGTTATTCGATGATATCTGACAAAGTTAAATGCAAACTCACTCAAATATATAAGAAATGTTGAAATTCGACTTCAAATTAGGAAGATAGATTTTGAAAATTTTCAATTATTACAAAGTGACAGTTGACCTCAATGGGCTTCAATGGATGTTATTCGATGATATCTGACAAAGTTAGATGAAAACTCACTCAAATATATGAGAAATGTTGAAATTCGACTTCAAATTAGGAAGATAGATTTTGAAAATTTTCAATTATTACAAAGTGACAGTTGACCTCAATGGGCTTCAATGGATGTTATTCGATGATATCTGACAAAGTTAGATGAAAACTCACTCAAATATATGAGAAATGTTGAAATTCGACTTAAAATTAGGAAGATAGACTTTGAAAATTTTCAATTAACACAAAGTGACAGTTTACCTCAATGGGCTTCAATCGATGTTATTCGATGATATCTGACAAAGATAGATGCAAACTCACTCAAATATATAAGAAATGTTGAAATTCGACTTCAAATTAGGAAGATAGACTTCGAAAATTTTCAATTAACACAAAGTGACAGTTGACCTCAATGGGCATCAATCGATGTTATTCGATGATATCTGACAAAGTTAGATGCAAACTCACTCAAATATATGAGAAATGTTGAAATTCAACTTCAAATTAGGAAGATAGACTTTGAAAATTTTCAATTAACACAAAGTGACAGTTGACCTCAATGGGCTTCAATCGATGTTATTCGATGATATCTGACAAAGATAGATGCAAACTCACTCAAATATATAAAAAATGTTGAAATTCGACTTCAAATTGGGAAGATAGACTTTGAAAATTTTCAATTAACACAAAGTGACAGTTGACCTCAATGGGCTTCAATCGATGTTATTCGATGATATCTGACAAAGTTAGATGCAAACTCACTCAAATATATGAGAAATGTTGAAATTCGACTTCAAATTAGGAAGATAGATTTTGAAAATTTTCAATTATTAGAAAGTGACAGTTGACCTCAATGGGCTTCAATGGATGTTATTCGATGATATCTGACAAAGTTAGATGAAAATTCACCCAAATATATAAGAAATGGTGAAATTCGACCTCAAATTAGGAAGATAGACTTTGAAAATTTTCAATTATTACAAAGTGACAGTTGACCTCAATGGGCTTCAATCGATGTTATTCGATGATATCTGACAAAGTTAGATGCAAACTCACTCAAATATATGAGAAATGTTGAAATTCGACTTCAAATTAGGAAGATAGACTTTGAAAATTTTCAATTAACACAAAGTGACAGTTGACCTCAATGGGCTTCAATCGATGTTATTCGATGATATCTGATAAAGATAGATGCAAACTCACTCAAATATATAAGAAATGTTGAAATTCGACTTCAAATTAGGAAGATGGACTTTGAAAATTTTCAATTAACACAAAGTGACAGTTGACCTCAATGGGCATCAATCGATGTTATTCGATGATATCTGACAAAGTTAGATGCAAACTCACTCAAATATATGAGAAATGTTGAAATTCAACTTCAAATTAGGAAGATAGACTTTGAAAATTTTCAATTAACACAAAGTGACAATTGACCTCAATGGGCTTCAATCGATGTTATTCGATGATATCTGACAAAGTTAGATGCAAACTCACTCAAATATATGAGAAATGTTGAAATTCGACTTCAAATTAGGAAGATAGATTTTGAAAATTTTCAATTATTACAAAGTGACAGTTGACCTCAATGGGCTTCATTCGATGTTATTCGATGATATCTGACAAAGTTAAATGCAAACTCACTCAAATATATAAGAAATGTTGAAATTCGACTTCAAATTAGGAAGATAGATTTTGAAAATTTTCAATTATTACAAAGTGACAGTTGACCTCAATGGGCTTCATTCGATGTTATTCGATGATATCTGACAAAGTTAAATGCAAACTCACTCAAATATATAAGAAATGTTGAAATTCGACTTCAAATTAGGAAGATAGATTTTGAAAATTTTCAATTATTACAAAGTGACAGTTGACCTCAATGGGCTTCAATGGATGTTATTCGATGATATCTGACAAAGTTAGATGAAAACTCACTCAAATATATGAGAAATGTTGAAATTCGACTTCAAATTAGGAAGATAGATTTTGAAAATTTTCAATTATTACAAAGTGACAGTTGACCTCAATGGGCTTCAATGGATGTTATTCGATGATATCTGACAAAGTTAGATGAAAACTCACTCAAATATATGAGAAATGTTGAAATTCGACTTAAAATTAGGAAGATAGACTTTGAAAATTTTCAATTAACACAAAGTGACAGTTTACCTCAATGGGCTTCAATCGATGTTATTCGATGATATCTGACAAAGATAGATGCAAACTCACTCAAATATATAAGAAATGTTGAAATTCGACTTCAAATTAGGAAGATAGACTTCGAAAATTTTCAATTAACACAAAGTGACAGTTGACCTCAATGGGCATCAATCGATGTTATTCGATGATATCTGACAAAGTTAGATGCAAACTCACTCAAATATATGAGAAATGTTGAAATTCAACTTCAAATTAGGAAGATAGACTTTGAAAATTTTCAATTAACACAAAGTGACAGTTGACCTCAATGGGCTTCAATCGATGTTATTCGATGATATCTGACAAAGATAGATGCAAACTCACTCAAATATATAAAAAATGTTGAAATTCGACTTCAAATTGGGAAGATAGACTTTGAAAATTTTCAATTAACACAAAGTGACAGTTGACCTCAATGGGCTTCAATCGATGTTATTCGATGATATCTGACAAAGTTAGATGCAAACTCACTCAAATATATGAGAAATGTTGAAATTCGACTTCAAATTAGGAAGATAGATTTTGAAAATTTTCAATTATTACAAAGTGACAGTTGACCTCAATGGGCTTCAATGGATGTTATTCGATGATATCTGACAAAGTTAGATGAAAATTCACTCGAATATATAAGAAATGTTGAAATTCGACCTCAAATTAGGAAGATAGACTTTGAAAATTTTCAATTAACACAAAGTGACAGTTGACCTCAATGGGCTTCAATCGATGTTATTCGATGATATCTGACAAAGTTAGATGCAAACTCACTCGAATATATGAGAAATGTTGAAATTCGACTTCAAATTAGGAAGATAGACTGAAAATTTTCAATTAACACAAAGTGACAGTTGACCTCAATGGGCTTCAATCGATGTTATTCGATGATATCTGACAAAGATAGATGCAAACTCACTCAAATATATAAGAAATGTTGAAATTCGACTTCAAATTAGGAAGATAGACTTTGAAAATTTTCAATTATTACAAAGTGACAGTTGACCTCAATGGGCTTCAATCGATGTTATTCGATGATATCTGACAAAGTTAGATGCAAACTCACTCAAATATATGAGAAATGTTGAAATTCGACTTCAAATTAGGAAGATAGACTTTGAAAATTTTCAATTAACACAAAGTGACAGTTGACCTCAATGGGCTTCAATCGATGTTATTCGATGATATCTGACAAAGATAGATGCAAACTCACTCAAATATATAAGAAATGTTGGAATTCGACTTCAAATTAGGAAGATAGACTTTGAAAATTTTCAATTATTACAAAGTGACAGTTGACCTCAATGGGCTTCAATGGATGTTATTCGATGATATCTGACAAAGTTAGATGCAAACTCACTCAAATATATAAGAAATGTTGGAATTCGACTTCAAATTAGGAAGATAGACTTTGGAAATTTTCAATTATTACAAAGTGACAGTTGACCTCAATGGGCTTCAATGGATGTTATTCGATGATATCTGACAAAGTTAGATGCAAACTCACTCAAATATATAAGAAATGTTGGAAGTCGACTTCAAATTAGGAAGATAGACTTTCGAAATTTTCAATTATTACAAAGTGACAGTTGACCTCAATGGGCTTCAATCGATGTTATTCGATGATATCTGACAAAGTTAGATGCAAACTCACTCAAATATATGAGAAATGTTGAAATTCGACTTCAAATTAGGAAGATAGACTTTGAAAATTTTCAATTAACACAAAGTGACAGTTGACCTCAATGGGCTTCAATCGATGTTATTCGATGATATCTGACAAAGTTAGATGCAAACTCACTCGAATATATGAGAAATGTTGAAATTCGACTTCAAATTAGGAAGATAGACTGAAAATTTTCAATTAACACAAAGTGACAGTTGACCTCAATGGGCTTCAATCGATGTTATTCGATGATATCTGACAAAGATAGATGCAAACTCACTAAAATATATAAGAAATGTTGAAATTCGACTTCAAATTAGGAAGATAGATTTTGAAAATTTTCAATTATTACAAAGTGACAGTTGACCTCAATGGGCTTCAATGGATGTTATTCGATGATATCTGACAAAGTTAGATGCAAACTCACTCAAATATATAAGAAATGTTGAAATTCGACTTCAAATTAGGAAGATAGACTTTGAAAATTTTCAATTATTACAAAGTGACAGTTGACCTCAATGGGCTTCAATCGATGTTATTCGATGATATCTGACAAAGTTAGATGCAAACTCACTCAAATATATGAGAAATGTTGAAATTCGACTTCATATTAGGAAAAAAGACTTTGAAAATTTTCAATTAACACAAAGTGACAGTTGACCTCAATGGGCTTCAATCGATGTTATTCGATGATATCTGACAAAGATAGATACAAACTCACTCAAATATATAAGAAATGTTGGAATTCGACTTCAAATTAGGAAGATAGACTTTGAAAATTTTCAATTATTACAAAGTGACAGTTGACCTCAATGGGCTTCAATGGATGTTATTCGATGATATCTGACAAAGTTAGATGCAAACTCACTCAAATATATAAGAAATGTTGGAATTCGACTTCAAATTAGGAAGATAGACTTTGGAAATTTTCAATTATTACAAAGTGACAGTTGACCTCAATGGGCTTCAATGGATGTTATTCGATGATATCTGACAAAGTTAGATGCAAACTCACTCAAATATATAAGAAATGTTGGAATTCGACTTCAAATTAGGAAGATAGACTTTGGAAATTTCCAATTATTACAAAGTGACAGTTGACCTCAATGGGCTTCAATCGATGTTATTCGATGATATCTGACAAAGTTAGATGCAAACTAACTCAAATATATAAGAAATGTTGGAATTCGACTTCAAATTAGGAAGATAGACTTTGGAAATTTTCAATTATTACAAAGTGACAGTTGAAATCAATGGGCTTCAACCGATGTTATTCGATGATATCTGACAAAGTTAGATGCAATCTCACTCAAATATATGAGAAATGTTGAAATTCGACTTCAAATTAGGAAGATAGATTTTGAAAATTTTCAATTATTACAAAGTGACAGTTGACCTCAATGGGCTTCAATGGATGTTATTCGATGATATCTGACAAAGTTAGATGCAAACTCACTCAAATATATAAGAAATGTTGGAATTCGACCTCAAATTAGGAAGATAGACTTTGAAAATTTTCAATTATTACAAAGTGACAGTTGACCTCAATGGGCTTCAATCGATGTTATTCGATGATATCTGACAAAGTTAGATGCAAACTCACTCAAATATATGAGAAATGTTGAAATTCGACTTCAAATTAGGAAGATAGACTGAAAATTTTCAATTAACACAAAGTGACAGTTGACCTCAATGGGCTTCAATCGATGTTATTCGATGATATCTGACAAAGTTAGATGAAAACTCACTCAAATATATAAGAAATGTTGAAATTCGACCTCAAATTAGGAAGATAGACTTTGAAAATTTTCAAATATTACAAAGTGACAGTTGACCTCAATGGGCTTCAATCGATGTTATTCGATGATATCTGACAAAGTTAGATGCAAACTCACTCAAATATATGAGAAATGTTGAAATTCGACTTCAAATTAGGAAGATAGACTTTGAAAATTTTCAATTAACACAAAGTGACAGTTGACCTCAATGGGCTTCAATCGATGTTATTCGATGATA
This sequence comes from Diorhabda sublineata, assembly GCF_026230105.1. NCBI lineage: Eukaryota > Metazoa > Arthropoda > Insecta > Coleoptera > Chrysomelidae > Diorhabda > Diorhabda sublineata. The sequence goes on from NW_026614177.1 coordinate 393,771, forward strand.
TCTGACAAAGATAGATGCAAACTCACTCAAATATATAAGAAATGTTGAAATTCGACTTCAAATTGGGAAGATAGATTTTGAAAATTTTCAATTATTACAAAGTGACAGTTGACCTCAATGGGCTTCAATGGATGTTATTCGATGATATCTGACAAAGTTAGATGCAAACTCACTCAAATATATAAGAAATGTTGAAATTCGACTTCAAATTAGGAAGATAGACTTTGAAAATTTTCAATTATTACAAAGTGACAGTTGACCTCAATGGGCTTCAATCGATGTTATTCGATGATATCTGACAAAGTTAGATGCAAACTCACTCAAATATATGAGAAATGTTGAAATTCGACTTCATATTAGGAAAATAGACTTTGAAAATTTTCAATTAACACAAAGTGACAGTTGACCTCAATGGGCTTCAATCGATGTTATTCGATGATATCTGACAAAGATAGATGCAAACTCACTCAAATATATAAGAAATGTTGAAATTCGACTTCAAATTAGGAAGATAGATTTTGAAAATTTTCAATTATTACAAAGTGACAGTTGACCTCAATGGGCTTCAATGGATGTTATTCGATGATATCTGACAAAGTTAGATGCAAACTCACTCAAATATATAAGAAATGTTGGAATTCGACTTCAAATTAGGAAGATAGACTTTGAAAATTTTCAATTATTACAAAGTGACAGTTGACCTCAATGGGCTTCAATGGATGTTATTCGATGATATCTGACAAAGTTAGATGCAAACTCACTCAAATATATAAGAAATGTTGGAATTCGACTTCAAATTAGGAAGATAGACTTTGGAAATTTTCAATTAACACAAAGTGACAGTTGACCTCAATGGGCTTCAATCGATGTTATTCGATGATATCTGACAAAGTTAGATGCAAACTCACTCAAATATATGAGAAATGTTGAAATTCGACTTCAAATTAGGAAGATAGACTTTGAAAATTTTCAATTAACACAAAGTGACAGTTGACCTCAATGGGCTTCAATCGATGTTATTCGATGATATCTGACAAAGATAGATGCAAACTCACTCAAATATATAAGAAATGTTGAAATTCGACTTCAAATTGGGAAGATAGATTTTGAAAATTTTCAATTATTACAAAGTGACAGTTGACCTCAATGGGCTTCAATGGATGTTATTCGATGATATCTGACAAAGTTAGATGCAAACTCACTCAAATATATAAGAAATGTTGAAATTCGACTTCAAATTAGGAAGATAGACTTTGAAAATTTTCAATTATTACAAAGTGACAGTTGACCTCAATGGGCA
>NW_026614178.1:0-15000 GCF_026230105.1 Diorhabda sublineata
TACAAAACATCTCCATTCAATTTTCGCAATTCATCTTTTTCGACAAGTTCTTATATCGAGCGGAATATAATTTCATACTACTTGTTTTTCATTATTATCACTAATTTAATACAACTTTTATATAATACATCTCGGACGTTCATACATCGAGCGGCGATCTAATTTCATAATACTTTTTTCCGTTATTGTTAATATTTTCATAGCACTTTTATATTATATACCTCGAACGGCTCCTACATAAAAAACAACTCCATTCAACTTTCACAATTCATCTTTTTCGACAAGTTCCTAAGTCGAGCGGAATATAATTTCATACTACTTGTTTTTCATTATTATCACTAATTTAATACAACTTTTATATAATACATCTCGGACGTTCATACATCGAGCGGCGATCTAATTTCATAATACTTTTTTCCGTTATTGTTAATATTTTCATAGCACTTTTATATAATATACCTCGAACGGCTCCTACATACAAAACATCTCCATTCAACTTTCACAATTCATCTTTTTCGACAAGTTCATATATTTAGGGAAAATCTCATTTCATAATACTTGTTTTTCATAATTATTACTATTTTCATACAACTTTTATATAATATATCTCGTACGTTCGTTCATCGAGCGGCGATCTAATTTCATAATACATTTTTTCCGTTATTGTCAATATTTTCCATAACACTTTTATATAATATACCTCGAACGGTTCCTACATACAAAACATCTCCATTCAACTTTTACAATTCATCTTTTTCGACAAGTTCATATATTTAGGGAAAATCTCATTTCATAATACTTGTTTTTCATAATTATTACTATTTTCATACAACTTTTATATAATACATCTCGTACGTTCGTTCATCGAGCGGCGATCTAATTTCATAATACATTTTTTCCGTTATTGTTAATATTTTCCATAACACTTTTATATAATATACCTCGAACGGTTCCTACATACAAAACATCTCCATTCAACTTTCACAATTCATCTTTTTCGACAAGTTCATATATTTAGGGAAAATCTCATTTCATAATACTTGTTTTTCATAATTATTACTATTTTCATACAACTTTTATATTCGCCAAGCGTCGGATTGTTCACCCGTTTAAAGGGAACGTGAGCTGGGTTTAGACCGTCGTGAGACAGGTTAGTTTTACCCTACTGATGACTCGTCGTTGCGATAGTAATCCTGCTCAGTACGAGAGGAACCGCAGGTTCGGACATTTGGTTGACGCACTTACTCGAGCGGGTAATGGTGCGAAGCTACCATCCGTGGGATTATGCCTGAACGCCTCTAAGGCCGTATCCTTTCTAGTCAAAGGTGGCAACGATATCTCTTGGAGTTTCGAGAGTCGAAAGGCTCAAAACAATGTGACTTTACTAGGCGATCGTAGCTTTGTTGCGGTCGTCGCACGAGCCCTATATCTATAAAAGATCATTTGTCGACGGTGGGATCGATCCTTGCTATGTTCGACACGATCTTTTAATAGACGAATATGGGTAAAACAATCATTTCGATGTTGGAACTCGGAATTGTCTGTAGACGACTTACGTACCTGGCAGGGTGTTGTACCTGGTAGAGCAGTTTCCACGCTGCGATCTATTGAGACTCAGCCCTTAGCTTGGGGATTCGTCTTGTCGATTAGACGAGACCCCTTTTTTCTTCAATTATTTATAAATATGCCGTTTTCTCTTATACAACAATATAAATATTATTATATAACTATATTAACAAATTATAGTGTTAATAGTAAAGAGAGTTATTGTTGTATTCGGGAAACGGCATTTTTTATAAGTAAAATTTCCTAAAAGTTTTCGACTTATATATATATATATATATATATATATATATATATATATAACATATATATATATATATATATATAACATATATAAATATATATATATATATGTATATATTCGTCTTGTCGATTAGACGAAATTCTTCCGTTTTTATTGATATAACATGCCGTTTTCGATTATACAACAACTATATTGTTAATAGTGTTGTATTTCGGAAGCGGCATTTTTTATAAGCACATTTTCATAAAGCTTCTTTTTTTGGAAACAATTTAATGACATTACATTTCATACTAATCTTCATATTCGATTGAACGAGGTTTTCAAGCAATATTATTGTGTATCCAAAACTCGAGACGTGTTTTCTCATTATATATTTCAAATAGAATTCCATTTTTCACACACTTTTTTTCGTTTCAACTTTCTATTTACATCTTTTACCGTTAATATTATATTTTCTAATATTGTTACGGCTTCTATTTTATTCATTGATTCATAACACAATTTTTCGGTTAAACTTTTTATTTAAGTTTTTTTAGTCATTCGTAAGCTCATTTGTCGTATCGATGGTTCCTATTTTTCCATTACAAATTCATATACCATTTTTCCGTTAAGGTTAGTTATTTTTCTGTGGCTATTACTATTTTCACAACACTTTTATATAAAACACCTCGGACGGATGTAGAGACATCCAGAACATCTATATCCATTGAATTTTCCAGGCGCCAAACTTGCACGAATTCACAGACACTAGCGCCACCTGCCGGCCAGAAGCCACACTTAACACGGTTTTATAGACACTAGCGCCCTCTGCCGGCCAGAAGAAAAACTAAACACGGTTTTATAGACACTAGCGCCCTCTGCCGGCCAGGCGCCAAACTTGACACGAATTTACAGACACTAGCGCCACCTGCCGGCCAGAAGCCACACTTAACACGGTTTTATAGACACTAGCGCCCTCTGCCGGCCAGACGCCAAACTTGACACGAATTTACAGACACTAGCGCCCTCTGCCGGCCAGAAGCCACACTTAACACGGTTTTATAGACACTAGTGCCCTCTACCGGCCAGACGCCAAACTTGACACGAATTTACAGACACTAGCGCCACCTGCCGGCCAGAAGCCACACTTAACACGGTTTTATAGACACTAGCGCCCTCTGCCGGCCAGAAGACAAACTAAACACGGTTTTATAGACACTAGCGCCCTCTGCCGGCCAGGCGCCAAACTTGACACGAATTTACAGACACTAGCGCCACCTGCCGGCCAGAAGCCACACTTAACACGGTTTTATAGACACTAGCGCCCTCTGCCGGCCAGGCGCCAAACTTGACACGAATTTACAGACACTAGCGCCCTCTGCCGGCCAGAAGCCACACTTAACACGGTTTTATAGACACTAGTGCCCTCTACCGGCCAGACGCCAAACTTGCACGAATTCACAGACACTAGCGCCACCTGCCGGCCAGAAGCCACACTTAACACGGTTTTATAGACACTAGCGCCCTCTGCCGGCCAGAAGACAAACTAAACACGGTTTTATAGACACTAGCGCCCTCTGCCGGCCAGGCGCCAAACTTGACACGAATTTACAGACACTAGCGCCACCTGCCGGCCAGAAGCCACACTTAACACGGTTTTATAGACACTAGCGCCCTCTGCCGGCCAGGCGCCAAACTTGACACGAATTTACAGACACTAGCGCCCTCTGCCGGCCAGAAGCCACACTTAACACGGTTTTATAGACACTAGTGCCCTCTACCGGCCAGACGCCAAACTTGACACGAATTTACAGACACTAGCGCCACCTGCCGGCCAGAAGCCACACTTAACACGGTTTTATAGACACTAGCGCCCTCTGCCGGCCAGGCGCCAAACTTGACACGGTTTTTTTTTTTCGATGTTATTACTATTTCATACAACTTTTATATGTTACACCTCGACAAGTTCTTATATCCTACCGGCCAGAAGAAAAACTAAACACGGTTTTATAGACACTAGCGCCACCTGCCGGCAAGAAGACAAACTAAACACGGTTTTATAGACACTAGCGCCCTCTGCCGGCCTGAAGCCACGCTTAACACGGTTTTATACACACTAGCGCCACCTGCCGGCCAGAAGACAAACTAAACACGGTTTTATAGACACTAGCGCCCTCTGCCAGCCAGACGCCAAACTTGACACGAATTTACAGACACTAGCGCCCTCTGCCGGCCAGAAGACAAACTAAACACGGTTTTATAGACACTAGCGCCCTCTGCCGGCCAGACGCCAAACTTGACACGAATTTACAGACACTAGCGCCACCTGCCGGCCAGAAGCCACACTTAACACGGTTTTATAGACACTAGCGCCCTCTGCCGGCCAGAAGACAAACTAAACACGGTTTTATAGACACTAGCGCCCTCTGCCGGCCAGGCGCCAAACTTGACACGAATTTACAGACACTAGCGCCACCTGCCGGCCAGAAGCCACACTTAACACGGTTTTATAGACACTAGCGCCCTCTGCCGGCCAGACGCCAAACTTGACACGAATTTACAGACACTAGCGCCCTCTGCCGGCCAGAAGCCACACTTAACACGGTTTTATAGACACTAGTGCCCTCTACCGGCCAGACGCCAAACTTGACACGAATTTACAGACACTAGCGCCACCTGCCGGCCAGAAGCCACACTTAACACGGTTTTATAGACACTAGCGCCCTCTGCCGGCCAGAAGACAAACTAAACACGGTTTTATAGACACTAGCGCCCTCTGCCGGCCAGGCGCCAAACTTGACACGAATTTACAGACACTAGCGCCACCTGCCGGCCAGAAGCCACACTTAACACGGTTTTATAGACACTAGCGCCCTCTGCCGGCCAGGCGCCAAACTTGACACGAATTTACAGACACTAGCGCCCTCTGCCGGCCAGAAGCCACACTTAACACGGTTTTATAGACACTAGTGCCCTCTACCGGCCAGACGCCAAACTTGCACGAATTCACAGACACTAGCGCCACCTGCCGGCCAGAAGCCACACTTAACACGGTTTTATAGACACTAGCGCCCTCTGCCGGCCAGAAGACAAACTAAACACGGTTTTATAGACACTAGCGCCCTCTGCCGGCCAGGCGCCAAACTTGACACGAATTTACAGACACTAGCGCCACCTGCCGGCCAGAAGCCACACTTAACACGGTTTTATAGACACTAGCGCCCTCTGCCGGCCAGGCGCCAAACTTGACACGAATTTACAGACACTAGCGCCCTCTGCCGGCCAGAAGCCACACTTAACACGGTTTTATAGACACTAGTGCCCTCTACCGGCCAGACGCCAAACTTGACACGAATTTACAGACACTAGCGCCACCTGCCGGCCAGAAGCCACACTTAACACGGTTTTATAGACACTAGCGCCCTCTGCCGGCCAGGCGCCAAACTTGACACGGTTTTTTTTTTTCGATGTTATTACTATTTCATACAACTTTTATATGTTACACCTCGACAAGTTCTTATATCCTACCGGCCAGAAGAAAAACTAAACACGGTTTTATAGACACTAGCGCCACCTGCCGGCAAGAAGACAAACTAAACACGGTTTTATAGACACTAGCGCCCTCTGCCGGCCTGAAGCCACGCTTAACACGGTTTTATACACACTAGCGCCACCTGCCGGCCAGAAGACAAACTAAACACGGTTTTATAGACACTAGCGCCCTCTGCCAGCCAGACGCCAAACTTGACACGAATTTACAGACACTAGCGCCCTCTGCCGGCCAGAAGACAAACTAAACACGGTTTTATAGACACTAGCGCCCTCTGCCGGCCAGACGCCAAACTTGACACGAATTTACAGACACTAGCGCCACCTGCCGGCCAGAAGCCACACTTAACACGGTTTTATAGACACTAGCGCCCTCTGCCGGCCAGAAGACAAACTAAACACGGTTTTATAGACACTAGCGCCCTCTGCCGGCCAGGCGCCAAACTTGACACGAATTTACAGACACTAGCGCCACCTGCCGGCCAGAAGCCACACTTAACACGGTTTTATAGACACTAGCGCCCTCTGCCGGCCAGACGCCAAACTTGACACGAATTTACAGACACTAGCGCCCTCTGCCGGCCAGAAGCCACACTTAACACGGTTTTATAGACACTAGTGCCCTCTACCGGCCAGACGCCAAACTTGACACGAATTTACAGACACTAGCGCCACCTGCCGGCCAGAAGCCACACTTAACACGGTTTTATAGACACTAGCGCCCTCTGCCGGCCAGACGCCAAACTTGACACGGTTTTTTTTTTTCGATGTTATTACTATTTCATACAACTTTTATATGTTACACCTCGACAAGTTCTTATATCCTACCGGCCAGAAGAAAAACTAAACACGGTTTTATAGACACTAGCGCCACCTGCCGGCAAGAAGACAAACTAAACACGGTTTTATAGACACTAGCGCCCTCTGCCGGCCTGAAGCCACGCTTAACACGGTTTTATACACACTAGCGCCACCTGCCGGCCAGAAGACAAACTAAACACGGTTTTATAGACACTAGCGCCCTCTGCCAGCCAGACGCCAAACTTGACACGAATTTACAGACACTAGCGCCCTCTGCCGGCCAGAAGACAAACTAAACACGGTTTTATAGACACTAGCGCCCTCTGCCGGCCAGACGCCAAACTTGACACGAATTTACAGACACTAGCGCCACCTGCCGGCCAGAAGCCACACTTAACACGGTTTTATAGACACTAGCGCCCTCTGCCGGCCAGGCGCCAAACTTGCACGAATTCACAGACACTAGCGCCACCTGCCGGCCAGAAGCCACACTTAACACGGTTTTATAGACACTAGCGCCCTCTGCCGGCCAGAAGACAAACTAAACACGGTTTTATAGACACTAGCGCCACCTGCCGGCCAGAAGCCACACTTAACACGGTTTTATAGACACTAGCGTCCTCTGCCGGCCAGGCGCCAAACTTGACACGGTTTTTTTTTTTCGATGTTATTACTATTTCATACAACTTTTATATGTTACACCTCGACAAGTTCTTATATCCTACCGGCCAGAAGAAAAACTAAACACGGTTTTATAGACACTAGCGCCACCTGCCGGCAAGAAGACAAACTAAACACGGTTTTATAGACACTAGCGCCCTCTGCCGGCCTGAAGCCACGCTTAACACGGTTTTATACACACTAGCGCCACCTGCCGGCCAGAAGACAAACTAAACACGGTTTTATAGACACTAGCGCCCTCTGCCAGCCAGACGCCAAACTTGACACGAATTTACAGACACTAGCGCCCTCTGCCGGCCAGAAGACAAACTAAACACGGTTTTATAGACACTAGCGCCCTCTGCCGGCCAGACGCCAAACTTGACACGAATTTACAGACACTAGCGCCCTCTGCCGGCCAGAAGACAAACTAAACACGGTTTTATAGACACTAGCGCCCTCTGCCGGCCAGGCGCCAAACTTGCACGAATTCACAGACACTAGCGCCACCTGCCGGCCAGAAGCCACACTTAACACGGTTTTATAGACACTAGCGCCCTCTGCCGGCCAGAAGACAAACTAAACACGGTTTTATAGACACTAGCGCCACCTGCCGGCCAGAAGCCACACTTAACACGGTTTTATAGACACTAGCGCCCTCTGCCGGCCAGGCGCCAAACTTGACACGGTTTTTTTTTTTCGATGTTATTACTATTTCATACAACTTTTATATGTTACACCTCGACAAGTTCTTATATCCTACCGGCCAGAAGAAAAACTAAACACGGTTTTATAGACACTAGCGCCACCTGCCGGCAAGAAGACAAACTAAACACGGTTTTATAGACACTAGCGCCCTCTGCCGGCCTGAAGCCACGCTTAACACGGTTTTATACACACTAGCGCCACCTGCCGGCCAGAAGACAAACTAAACACGGTTTTATAGACACTAGCGCCCTCTGCCAGCCAGACGCCAAACTTGACACGAATTTACAGACACTAGCGCCCTCTGCCGGCCAGAAGACAAACTAAACACGGTTTTATAGACACTAGCGCCCTCTGCCGGCCAGACGCCAAACTTGACACGAATTTACAGACACTAGCGCCACCTGCCGGCCAGAAGCCACACTTAACACGGTTTTATAGACACTAGCGCCCTCTGCCGGCCAGAAGACAAACTAAACACGGTTTTATAGACACTAGCGCCCTCTGCCGGCCAGGCGCCAAACTTGACACGAATTTACAGACACTAGCGCCACCTGCCGGCCAGAAGCCACACTTAACACGGTTTTATAGACACTAGCGCCCTCTGCCGGCCAGGCGCCAAACTTGACACGAATTTACAGACACTAGCGCCCTCTGCCGGCCAGAAGCCACACTTAACACGGTTTTATAGACACTAGTGCCCTCTACCGGCCAGACGCCAAACTTGACACGAATTTACAGACACTAGCGCCACCTGCCGGCCAGAAGCCACACTTAACACGGTTTTATAGACACTAGCGCCCTCTGCCGGCCAGGCGCCAAACTTGACACGGTTTTTTTTTTTCGATGTTATTACTATTTCATACAACTTTTATATGTTACACCTCGACAAGTTCTTATATCCTACCGGCCAGAAGAAAAACTAAACACGGTTTTATAGACACTAGCGCCACCTGCCGGCAAGAAGACAAACTAAACACGGTTTTATAGACACTAGCGCCCTCTGCCGGCCTGAAGCCACGCTTAACACGGTTTTATACACACTAGCGCCACCTGCCGGCCAGAAGACAAACTAAACACGGTTTTATAGACACTAGCGCCCTCTGCCAGCCAGACGCCAAACTTGACACGAATTTACAGACACTAGCGCCCTCTGCCGGCCAGAAGACAAACTAAACACGGTTTTATAGACACTAGCGCCCTCTGCCGGCCAGACGCCAAACTTGACACGAATTTACAGACACTAGCGCCACCTGCCGGCCAGAAGCCACACTTAACACGGTTTTATAGACACTAGCGCCCTCTGCCGGCCAGGCGCCAAACTTGCACGAATTCACAGACACTAGCGCCACCTGCCGGCCAGAAGCCACACTTAACACGGTTTTATAGACACTAGCGCCCTCTGCCGGCCAGACGCCAAACTTGACACGAATTTACAGACACTAGCGCCCTCTGCCAGCCAGAAGCCACACTTAACACGGTTTTATAGACACTAGTGCCCTCTACCGGCCAGACGCCAAACTTGACACGAATTTACAGACACTAGCGCCACCTGCCGGCCAGAAGCCACACTTAACACGGTTTTATAGACACTAGCGCCCTCTGCCGGCCAGGCGCCAAACTTGACACGGTTTTTTTTTTTCGATGTTATTACTATTTCATACAACTTTTATATGTTACACCTCGACAAGTTCTTATATCCTACCGGCCAGAAGAAAAACTAAACACGGTTTTATAGACACTAGCGCCACCTGCCGGCAAGAAGACAAACTAAACACGGTTTTATAGACACTAGCGCCCTCTGCCGGCCTGAAGCCACGCTTAACACGGTTTTATACACACTAGCGCCACCTGCCGGCCAGAAGACAAACTAAACACGGTTTTATAGACACTAGCGCCCTCTGCCAGCCAGACGCCAAACTTGACACGAATTTACAGACACTAGCGCCCTCTGCCGGCCAGAAGACAAACTAAACACGGTTTTATAGACACTAGCGCCCTCTGCCGGCCAGACTCCAAACTTGACACGAATTTACAGACACTAGCGCCACCTGCCGGCCAGAAGCCACACTTAACACGGTTTTATAGACACTAGCGCCCTCTGCCGGCCAGGCGCCAAACTTGCACGAATTCACAGACACTAGCGCCACCTGCCGGCCAGAAGCCACACTTAACACGGTTTTATAGACACTAGCGCCCTCTGCCGGCCAGAAGACAAACTAAACACGGTTTTATAGACACTAGCGCCACCTGCCGGCCAGAAGCCACACTTAACACGGTTTCATAGACACTAGCGCCCTCTGCCGGCCAGGCGCCAAACTTGACACGAATTTACAGACACTAGCGCCCTCTGCCGGCCAGAAGCCACACTTAACACGGTTTTATAGACACTAGTGCCCTCTACCGGCCAGACGCCAAACTTGACACGAATTTACAGACACTAGCGCCACCTGCCGGCCAGAAGCCACACTTAACACGGTTTTATAGACACTAGCGCCCTCTGCCGGCCAGGCGCCAAACTTGACACGGTTTTTTTTTTTCGATGTTATTACTATTTCATACAACTTTTATATGTTACACCTCGACAAGTTCTTATATCCTACCGGCCAGAAGAAAAACTAAACACGGTTTTATAGACACTAGCGCCACCTGCCGGCAAGAAGACAAACTAAACACGGTTTTATAGACACTAGCGCCCTCTGCCGGCCTGAAGCCACGCTTAACACGGTTTTATACACACTAGCGCCACCTGCCGGCCAGAAGACAAACTAAACACGGTTTTATAGACACTAGCGCCCTCTGCCAGCCAGACGCCAAACTTGACACGAATTTACAGACACTAGCGCCCTCTGCCGGCCAGAAGACAAACTAAACACGGTTTTATAGACACTAGCGCCCTCTGCCGGCCAGACGCCAAACTTGACACGAATTTACAGACACTAGCGCCACCTGCCGGCCAGAAGCCACACTTAACACGGTTTTATAGACACTAGCGCCCTCTGCCGGCCAGGCGCCAAACTTGCACGAATTCACAGACACTAGCGCCACCTGCCGGCCAGAAGCCACACTTAACACGGTTTTATAGACACTAGCGCCCTCTGCCGGCCAGAAGACAAACTAAACACGGTTTTATAGACACTAGCGCCACCTGCCGGCCAGAAGCCACACTTAACACGGTTTTATAGACACTAGCGCCCTCTGCCGGCCAGGCGCCAAACTTGACACGGTTTTTTTTTTCGATGTTATTACTATTTCATACAACTTTTATATGTTACACCTCGACAAGTTCTTATATCCTACCGGCCAGAAGAAAAACTAAACACGGTTTTATAGACACTAGCGCCACCTGCCGGCAAGAAGACAAACTAAACACGGTTTTATAGACACTAGCGCCCTCTGCCGGCCTGAAGCCACGCTTAACACGGTTTTATACACACTAGCGCCACCTGCCGGCCAGAAGACAAACTAAACACGGTTTTATAGACACTAGCGCCCTCTGCCAGCCAGACGCCAAACTTGACACGAATTTACAGACACTAGCGCCCTCTGCCGGCCAGAAGACAAACTAAACACGGTTTTATAGACACTAGCGCCCTCTGCCGGCCAGGCGCCAAACTTGCACGAATTCACAGACACTAGCGCCACCTGCCGGCCAGGCGCCAAACTTGCACGAATTCACAGACACTAGCGCCACCTGCCGGCCAGGCGCCAAACTTGCACGAATTCACAGACACTAGCGCCACCTGCCGGCCAGAAGCCACACTTAACACGGTTTTATAGACACTAGCGCCCTCTGCCGGCCAGGCGCCAAACTTGCACGAATTCACAGACACTAGCGCCACCTGCCGGCCAGAAGCCACACTTAACACGGTTTTATAGACACTAGCGCCCTCTGCCGGCCAGAAGACAAACTAAACACGGTTTTATAGACACTAGCGCCCTCTGCCGGCCAGGCGCCAAACTTGACACGAATTTACAGACACTAGCGCCACCTGCCGGCCAGAAGCCACACTTAACACGGTTTTATAGACACTAGCGCCCTCTGCCGGCCAGACGCCAAACTTGACACGAATTTACAGACACTAGCGCCCTCTGCCGGCCAGAAGCCACACTTAACACGGTTTTATAGACACTAGTGCCCTCTACCGGCCAGACGCCAAACTTGACACGAATTTACAGACACTAGCGCCACCTGCCGGCCAGAAGCCACACTTAACACGGTTTTATAGACACTAGCGCCCTCTGCCGGCCAGACGCCAAACTTGACACGGTTTTTTTTTTTCGATGTTATTACTATTTCATACAACTTTTATATGTTACACCTCGACAAGTTCTTATATCCTACCGGCCAGAAGAAAAACTAAACACGGTTTTATAGACACTAGCGCCACCTGCCGGCAAGAAGACAAACTAAACACGGTTTTATAGACACTAGCGCCCTCTGCCGGCCTGAAGCCACGCTTAACACGGTTTTATACACACTAGCGCCACCTGCCGGCCAGAAGACAAACTAAACACGGTTTTATAGACACTAGCGCCCTCTGCCAGCCAGACGCCAAACTTGACACGAATTTACAGACACTAGCGCCCTCTGCCGGCCAGAAGACAAACTAAACACGGTTTTATAGACACTAGCGCCCTCTGCCGGCCAGACGCCAAACTTGACACGAATTTACAGACACTAGCGCCACCTGCCGGCCAGAAGCCACACTTAACACGGTTTTATAGACACTAGCGCCCTCTGCCGGCCAGGCGCCAAACTTGCACGAATTCACAGACACTAGCGCCACCTGCCGGCCAGAAGCCACACTTAACACGGTTTTATAGACACTAGCGCCCTCTGCCGGCCAGAAGACAAACTAAACACGGTTTTATAGACACTAGCGCCACCTGCCGGCCAGAAGCCACACTTAACACGGTTTTATAGACACTAGCGCCCTCTGCCGGCCAGGCGCCAAACTTGACACGGTTTTTTTTTTTCGATGTTATTACTATTTCATACAACTTTTATATGTTACACCTCGACAAGTTCTTATATCCTACCGGCCAGAAGAAAAACTAAACACGGTTTTATAGACACTAGCGCCACCTGCCGGCAAGAAGACAAACTAAACACGGTTTTATAGACACTAGCGCCCTCTGCCGGCCTGAAGCCACGCTTAACACGGTTTTATACACACTAGCGCCACCTGCCGGCCAGAAGACAAACTAAACACGGTTTTATAGACACTAGCGCCCTCTGCCAGCCAGACGCCAAACTTGACACGAATTTACAGACACTAGCGCCCTCTGCCGGCCAGAAGACAAACTAAACACGGTTTTATAGACACTAGCGCCCTCTGCCGGCCAGACGCCAAACTTGACACGAATTTACAGACACTAGCGCCACCTGCCGGCCAGAAGCCACACTTAACACGGTTTTATAGACACTAGCGCCCTCTGCCGGCCAGGCGCCAAACTTGCACGAATTCACAGACACTAGCGCCACCTGCCGGCCAGAAGCCACACTTAACACGGTTTTATAGACACTAGCGCCCTCTGCCGGCCAGAAGACAAACTAAACACGGTTTTATAGACACTAGCGCCCTCTGCCGGCCAGGCGCCAAACTTGACACGAATTTACAGACACTAGCGCCACCTGCCGGCCAGAAGCCACACTTAACACGGTTTTATAGACACTAGCGCCCTCTGCCGGCCAGACGCCAAACTTGACACGAATTTACAGACACTAGCGCCCTCTACCGGCCAGAAGCCACACTTAACACGGTTTTATAGACACTAGTGCCCTCTACCGGCCAGACGCCAAACTTGACACGAATTTACAGACACTAGCGCCCTCTGCCAGCCAGACGCCAAACTTGACACGAATTTACAGACACTTGCGCCCTCTGCCGGCCAGAAGACAAACTAAACACGGTTTTATAGACACTAGCGCCCTCTGCCGGCCAGACGCCAAACTTGACACGAATTTACAGACACTAGCGCCACCTGCCGGCCAGAAGCCACACTTAACACGGTTTTATAGACACTAGCGCCCTCTGCCGGCCAGGCGCCAAACTTGCACGAATTCACAGACACTAGCGCCACCTGCCGGCCAGAAGCCACACTTAACACGGTTTTATAGACACTAGCGCCCTCTGCCGGCCAGAAGACAAACTAAACACGGTTTTATAGACACTAGCGCCCTCTGCCAGCCAGACGCCAAACTTGACACGAATTTACAGACACTAGCGCCCTCTGCCGGCCAGAAGACAAACTAAACACGGTTTTATAGACACTAGCGCCCTCTGCCGGCCAGACGCCAAACTTGACACGAATTTACAGACACTAGCGCCACCTGCCGGCCAGAAGCCACACTTAACACGGTTTTATAGACACTAGCGCCCTCTGCCGGCCAGACGCCAAACTTGACACGAATTTACAGACACTAGCGCCCTCTGCCGGCCTGAAGCCACGCTTAACACTTTTATATAATATACCTCGAACGGCTCCTACATACAAAACATCTCCATTCAATTTTCGCAATTCATCTTTTTCGACAAGTTCTTATATCGAGCGGAATATAATTTCATACTACTTGTTTTTCATTATTATCACTAATTTAATACAACTTTTATATAATACATCTCGGACGTTCATACATCGAGCGGCGATCTAATTTCATAATACTTTTTTCCGTTATTGTTAATATTTTCATAGCACTTTTATATTATATACCTCGAACGGCTCCTACATAAAAAACAACTCCATTCAACTTTCACAATTCATCTTTTTCGACAAGTTCCTAAGTCGAGCGGAATATAATTTCATACTACTTGTTTTTCATTATTATCACTAATTTAATACAACTTTTATATAATACATCTCGGACGTTCATACATCGAGCGGCGATCTAATTTCATAATACTTTTTTCCGTTATTGTTAATATTTTCATAGCACTTTTATATAATATACCTCGAACGGCTCCTACATACAAAACATCTCCATTCAACTTTCACAATTCATCTTTTTCGACAAGTTCATATATTTAGGGAAAATCTCATTTCATAATACTTGTTTTTCATAATTATTACTATTTTCATACAACTTTTATATAATATATCTCGTACGTTCGTTCATCGAGCGGCGATCTAATTTCATAATACATTTTTTCCGTTATTGTCAATATTTTCCATAACACTTTTATATAATATACCTCGAACGGTTCCTACATACAAAACATCTCCATTCAACTTTTACAATTCATCTTTTTCGACAAGTTCATATATTTAGGGAAAATCTCATTTCATAATACTTGTTTTTCATAATTATTACTATTTTCATACAACTTTTATATAATACATCTCGTACGTTCGTTCATCGAGCGGCGATCTAATTTCATAATACATTTTTTCCGTTATTGTTAATATTTTCCATAACACTTTTATATAATATACCTCGAACGGTTCCTACATACAAAACATCTCCATTCAACTTTCACAATTCATCTTTTTCGACA
>NW_026614179.1:0-16070 GCF_026230105.1 Diorhabda sublineata
ATAGAATCCGTAGTAAAAATTCAGTTTATATTGTGAGTGGTATAGTCGATAATGTGAAAGAATTCTTTATACATTCTTCTCTTCAAATATGACAGGTAAATGAATCAAATATGCCTTTTCACATCATTATAAAATTTATTGATGAGTTTGTATAGTTAAACAAAATAATTGTGATCACTGTTACAAACTCACTCATAAAATTTGTCGTATGGGTCTGCTATTTTAATGTTTTGTGCTCTATTTACATTATGAGTCTGTAACTGTTTCTATAGAATTTTTAGAAATGCTTTCCATATATAGATCCTAGCTTCACTTTCAGCCAAATTTTGATTGTCTACGAAACAAAAACGTTGGGAAACCAATGATGGAGAAAGTAAGTTTTTCTATCAAAAAAGAACTAACATTTCCAGTAACATATTCTCATAAGATTATCATTGATAAGAGATGTTGGCCCACTGCGTTCTTTATTATGGACAATTTGATAACCATTATACCAGCAACATACCAATTGATAATATTAGGCTCATAGACCCGACAAAGCTGACGATTGACAAAATTCTCTGTGCGTTTAAGAACTTTATCACCGATTGAACCGGGAGAAGGATCAAGAGCTTCAATTTCTGATGACTCTTAACACGCTTCTGGTATGATACGAGATCTATATATCACTATTATAATATATATCATTTAATTTGGAATTTGTATAGAGTCTAGATAAGTAATTCTGAACCTTTTTTCATCCTCGAGCACTTTTAATAACTAAAAACTTGGCGCACACTAACAACTAGGCAGATTAAAAAACAAAGTTAATTAATTGTTATTCCTATTATACGATATGCTTTGTAAAAATAGCGATGATAATTTTTAAAAGAATATAAAGTAAAATAGCATTACAAAGTTAAGAAATTTTGATATGAAGTCGGTGTTTTCTGATAATTTCATTCATATTTAGGCATAAAAACGATAAGGCTACAGGCTACCTTCATTTCATGATCTAAATTTTAAAGTCTGGATCTTTTTTCGTTCATATATTTGTCAAAGTAAGAAAATCCGAACTAGCACAAATAACATGTAGAAAATTGTAGAAACCTTTTTTAGATATTGTCAAGTAATTCAAGCTAAAATTAATCCAGAGAAAATTAATTGATTATTTTGAATGTTTTGGAATTAAATCTCGGTTATTACACACCAAAACTAATTCTTCCCCTTCTTTCAAGGTCATATACCATGACACTAATCCATTGCTTCAATATTCTTGAATGATCAACATTTGGACTAATTCAAACTTTTCTAAACTACCTTCTTGTGCTTTATTCTTTAATAAAGTAATTTTTTTGAAATCATTATAATTTATACATAGAGGCAGAAATTTTCTCTTTTGGTCATTGCATACTTATATTTATGTTATCAAAAATAACATTTCAGTGAGCAATAACAAATTAGTGAGCTAGCTTGGCAAACCATATTTTGTCATTTAACAGATCAGCGATATCATTATTATTTTAAAATACTATTCCAGCATTGCTTTGGATTCTAATGTTAATTATTATTTAATAAATGATTCCCGATGCAAAAACCTATGAGTAACATATATATATTTGTATTATGTTCTCCTCTATTTGCCGCATATCCTTTCATAGCTCCGGTCATAGCAGGAGCATTATCTGTGCAAATGTCAATGCTCGTAATTTCATTTCTTTTAACCCTAGAATACTATTCGTTCGCGAAACTTACCGTGGTCGGTCATATTTAATAATTTTAGGTCCTATCGACGAACTAGCCGTTCCGAAGTTCTCAGTACCTTCCTGACCAGTTCTGATCCTGATCTATACGTGAACGTATTTTACGACGGAATAGTGTTAACGTGTATACGAGAGGAACAATAGTTCCAGACATATTCCACACTGTCAACAGTAGGTAGTAGATTTATTTGTAAAAATGTATCACTTCTTATCATGACTTTGTTGGAACTTCAGTGGCAAAGAGAAGTTTAACGAATCATTAATGAGGGAAAAAATATTTCAAAACCAGATGGTAATAGCGGAGGTGATTGGGAAGAAGATAATTTAGAAGTCGTGCCATAATTTACACAGGGAATTCCAAATTCTGTCAAAGATACTGCTGAGGTGAGGTTCGGTAGAAGATGATTATCTAAAATTCCTCGTAAAATGGCGAGCATAATTTCGTCAAATTCATCTAAACTCTAGGAAGAAGGCAGCCATAAATAGTCGGCCAAGTTACCTTCAAGTAATAACAGAATAACTATTAGAAAGATCAATCATTTTTTGACAGGCAGTAAAGAAGTCAGAAGCCATATAAACTTACGATCTTAGGAACAGTAAGAAAAAAGAAGAGAGAGATACCTCCAGAGTTATAACAAATGAAAGGCAGAAATACTAAATCTTGAATGTTTTGTTTTGACCAAAATAAAACATTGGTCTTGTACAAGTCAAGAGAACATAAAACTGTATTATTGCTCCCCACACTGCATGAGGGGGCGGATATTTCCGAAGAAAATCGTAAACCAATGATTATTGTCAAACCAAAGGAGAGGTGGACAATTTTGATCAACTTTCATCTAATATGAGTTGTAACCGAAAAATAAGAAGGTGACCATTATGCTAACTAAATGATCAGCACGTGATGACCAAGTCCACAGTCGTTTCTGGAACTATGACTTTATTATTACCAGTTAATATATGATTACGTCGCCATAGAACTGATATCAGGTGCGTATTCATTTCAGTTATGGAAATCCTTTAAATCTAGATCTTTATCCTAAGCTTTACTTTCCATATTTGTATTTTATCAAATTTTATTATTGTCATCCGTAAAATTAGGCGGTTTTTCATACTTACAAAAACTATGCATAAATACAGGTAATCCCATGATCTTGATATATTTGTAGGATGTTCTAAATTATAATTTATAACAGCAAGCGTCTCGATAAAATCATATATTAATATCAACAAAATATGAAATCCAAAAGTGTGATTCAGAGTTTCAACGATAAGGTAAATATCTCTGTAAATGCGTTCAAACTTTTTTTTATCCCCAAGAAAGTCATTTCTTTGTCTATAAACAATCTGTAGATTTCCACAACATTCCATCAGTCTATGTCTCACAATTGTTGAACTTTCTAATACAAAAGAAGTATTTATCACCATAACAACATACATACTCATCCATATGAACAATGCACTTATGGAAGCTTTTCCAAAAAGAGGAATATAAGTTCCAAGTCCAATAAGCAAAAATAAGGCCCACAAAAGACTCCTAAATATTATAGTATATCTCGAAATGTAACAACTCCCCAAGTTTCTGTTTAAGCTTGAAAAATGTTGGAAGTATTCCTTCCAATTTTCTATGGTAAGAATTAATGATGAGAATAAACCGATATTCATGAAAGAGTATAAACCTGCGTGAAACCATTCAAAAATCTGATAGTTTTCTGATGTGGTTATGTCCTGCATTATGAAATCATAAACTGAAGTTCCAGTAAATATATTCGAGCATATCAGTATTATTGATTGTATGAATATATTGCCAGTTTTAGAAGGATATAAGCCAAGAATGTTACCAACTTTGTAAATATTTCTCAATAAAAATGTATCTTTCATCATAATTTTTCCATAGTTATTGTTGATAATCATATTCAATGTGTTACCGCAGTTGAATGTATAACTTACTAACTACTGTTCTCTTTTAAGAATTAAAAATTATTCGTTTTTATCTATTCATGAAACTATTAAATGTTCAACTGAACATACTTTTTAATTGTTTTGACGTGACATAGTACACGTATGAGTGAAATTTGTTTCGTAAATATATAAAAAGTTTTTTGCTGTAAAATATTTTATCCTACGACCACTTATGAAAATGATAAATTGCACTCTCATTTTTACATAAGAAAGTAGCTTATTTCACACATGTATTAAAAAATAACAAAACATAAATGTATTGAAATGCTTCTTTTTCTTATGTTATATATGGTCTCGAACTATAGAGGGAATTCGCGAATACAATATGAATCTGGCTAGGTGCCGAAAGGCAAAAGGCCAAATTTAAAAGACTAAGAAGTAGACAATATGATTCTTAGGTTATATTAGTGTTTACAAGTTTGTTGTGATTTGGATTCAGATACATATTAGTGTCTGTAAGATAATTTGAACGTTAAAATTGAGTGTTATCACTATTATTGGGTAATCGGATAGTATCGTGCTGGCAAAAATAGATTCTAGTGATTTTGGAAGTATGCCTCCAGAAATGATAGAAGATGCTAAAAAAACTTCTCTCAAATTTTTGCTTGCGAAATCTAGAGTAAGGTATCAATGTGCTCATGATCAATTTATCAAATGGAGACAAAGGAAACAAATAAAAAGTTCGTTTTCTGAGAATGTACTTCTGACCTATATGAATGAATTTTCATTAAAAATGTAAAGTCCGACTTTGTGGACACAGTACTCAATTTTGTACACTAAATTATCTATTGAGCATAATGTTGATATTTCGTAGCAAGAAATAAATAATTTCATAGAAACAAATCCAGATGAATTACGTTTATTTAAAAAAATAAGCAAGTTTGATATTCATTGTTTCGTACTTTTTATTATCTTCTTCTTTTTTCTTTTCATGCTTTCTTCTAAGGCTGGCCACCACTACTTTAAATGCTTCTCTATCTTTTGCTGTGTGAAACAATTCTGGCACACTCATATTCGTCCAGTCTCTCACATTCCTTAGCCACGACTTCTTCTTTCTCCCGACATCCCGTCTACCATCTACCCTGCCTTGCATAATTGTTTGCAAAAGAGTATACTTGTCTCCTCTCAGTATGTGACCTAAGTACGCTGTTTTTCTTTGTTTTATGGTCCTTATCAGTGATAGTTCTCTGCCTATTGTGGTTAGCACTTCTGCATTTGTTGTTCTTGCAGTCCATGGGATCTTTAGAATTTCACGATAGAGCCAGAATTCAAATGCTTCAAGCTTTTTTGTTATCTGAGCTTTCAGCGTCCAAGTTTCAACTCCATATAAAAATACGGCCCGTACGTAGCAGTGTACAAATCTTAATCTTTGGTTTAGAGATAGATTTCTATTGCATAGCAGGGCTTTATACTTGGTAAATGCCTTTCTTGCCATTTCGATTTTACTTTTGATTTCTTCGTCCATATTTAAGTCAGATGTAATTTGGGACCCCCCTCTCAATTGGTCTTTCATCAAGATGTAGTTGGCAATTGTTGATTATGTTTTTAGATATAACCATGAACTTTGTCTTGTTTGTATTCATTGAGAGTCCCATTTTTTCACTCTCCCTGTTCACACATTCAAGCAAGGATTGCAAGTCATCAATTGATTCTGTCAGTAACACCGTATCATCGGCAAAGCGAATTATATTTATTACTTCTTCGCCTATCTTCATTCCCTATGCTCTTCCCCATAGTGCCCTTTTAAATATAACTTGAGAATATAAGTTAAACTGAACTGGCGACAGCACACATCCCTGTCTCACACTGGTATTTCGTCTGTTAATAAGTTATTTATCTTTACTACCGCCGTCTGATTCCAATATATCTTTTTTATTAACGTTACATCCTTTGCATCGAGATTGATATTCTTAAGTTCTTCAATAAGTTTAATATGCTTCAACCTGTCAAATGCCTTGGTTGGAAAATGACCGTGTTCTTCAACCACTTTACCCACACGCCTATTTATATCTAAGCGTGAGGAGCGCTGCACGTACCTGTTAACTGTACAGCACTTAGACTATAGCAGTTGCTGATTTTTGGTAGCACAAAACGGTATTTTAGTATAAGGCTAAAAGACATACGCCACTATGAATAATCTTTTATTTAGCAACTACTTTAGGTCGTAAAGCCACAGAAGTTGGTGCCTTATTGACTTCTGTCGATATAAATTGAGACACTGTCAGGATAAAAAGTTATAATAAAATATGACTACACTACACAAAATGTTAAACACAAAACTTGTCCTGCGCCCAAATACAGTAAATAACACTTGAAACGTAAATTGAATAAAAGAACTATGTTAATTCATCAAGAGAAATTAATTTGACTTTTCATTTTTAAATGCACTGACAACTCACTGCCATTTTTTTTTTGAGATCAGGTAGTCGTAAATTTATTAATCATTTTTGAAAGATCATCGATTCTAAAATCGAATGATCATTCATTGGTTTGAGAATATAATTCTCGAACATATTGGGCCCCTTGAAACTTGAAAAGTTTCAAAATGCTCGATAAATGGGACTGAAATAGCATTAAAATGTTTGTAAGCATGTCAATATCGCACGGTAAAAATTAAAAATCGAGAAAGGGAATTCAATGCATTTTATGATATTAAGAAAAATTAACGATTCCTATTGGAAACTACATTCTAGTAACCAATGTAACTACTAAAAAAATGTAAACAACAAGGTGGTTCATATAACTTACAAGCCTATGTTGAATATCAGTCACTTTTCACCGAGAAGTGACTCATCAGACTCAGGAAAAGGGACTATTTTAGAGATGGCTCTGGTGTATATACCAGTTGCTGTTTTAACTTTTACTACCCTCACATTCCCATCAGGCCCCGGCATCGTTTCGATGATTCTTCCTGTAGACCACTGTAGAGGGGGTAGCATATCCTCTTTAAGAAGAACTAAAGAATCAACTTTCAGATTAGGGAAAGACTTAAGCCACTTTGGTCGATTTTGTAATTGATTCAAGTATTGTGGGGACAGAAATGTTCAAATTATCAGAAGCTGGAATCCAATTTAGGCCTAGAACTTTATTTTGAGAATTTTCTAAATGAAGACTAATGCATTTTTCAGGATTTTGTAAGAAAGAAGAATTGTTTGAATCAGAAATTTCAACGAGAACGTTTGAGTTATTTGAGGCCCACTTATGTAAATTGAACCCATGATTTCCTATATATTTATATATAGGAATATAGGAATATATATATATATATATATATATATATATATATATATATATATTTCCTTCTGTGGTCGATTTGAAAACGATGTAGAGATCTTAAGTCGAATTATTACTATGGATGACACTTTTCTACGATCCAGAAACAAAGCAACAATCGATGGAATGGCGACACTCTGGTTCTCCAAGAAGTTTCGTGTCCCAAAATTTGTTGGAAAAATTCTTGATTCAGTTTTTTGGGATTACCTTGTAGTAATCATGATTTATTTTTTGGATAAGGGTAAAACATTAACTGGAGATTACTATTCGACATTAGTGACCACTCTACGGGAAAGAATTGAAAAGAAAAGACGCGGAAAGCTATCCAAAGGTGTTTTGTTTCTGCAGGACAAAGACCCTGCTCACAAATGTAATGTTGCCATGCAAAAAATTCGTTATTTAGGGTTTCAATCACTAGAACACCCTCCCTATTCACCAGATTTGGCTCCGTTCGACTACCATCTCTTCCCTCAACTTAAAAAAAGTTTAAAAGGTCTTAAATTTTCTTCCAACGAGGAAGTAATAAAAGATTTATCCGATCAAGAGGAGTATATGTTGAGTAATAAAATATTTTGACATTAAAATTTTAGGTGGGCTGAGAATATTTCAATATATCCTCCTACAAACAACCTCGAACAAGAAATTAGAGAGAGAAAAAATAAATTATATATATATATATATATATATATATATATGCATAAGTTGGGGTACCACGACAATCACTATCCAAAGAGGGAAGTATTCATAGCTGATCTATGAATCTTATTCTCCTTAGAAATTTCAGAATGTAGGATGGCTCTTGATGTCATTTTCATCTACTATTTCTTACTCTCCCAAGTGTAGTGCTCTGGAGCTCCATAGTGTCTCACACTTCAAGAGAATGAGAATAGAGGTTTCTTCAGGTATCCATTGAGGCGACGGTGCCCCGATATGATTTATGTTGTAGCATCAAGCTTAGAAAATATTTGTTATAATACGGATAAAATCCACGAGTGGGTGCGAAGAAGGACATTCCACCACCACCTGTCATTTCGACAGGTCCTCATCTTCTTTCGCGTTGCAGTTTCGCGCGTAGGCTCCTTCCTCTCCCCTGATTTCTATGGGAGATCTGATTCGAGTGGCCCTTCGCCTTCTCTATAGCTGTCCCCGATGTATAACTCTACACTTGCCTATGAAATGAGGAGTTACCGTGTCGAGGGGTGTCATCTTGTAGGTTGACTCTGAAAACCTAGGATTGTGGATAGAAATTTTTTTTCTGTTTATGTTTTTTGTATTTTTTTTTTGGTTTTTTTTATACATCCAATTGTTTTCTGGGCCTCTTGTGTTTCTCGTAGTCTTCTTTAGTGTATTTTATGATTTTCCTTAATTCTTCGTTGGGGTGCGTTACCAACTCCTCGAATAGCTTTACTGCCCTATGGTCCATAATGTCTAGAACTTTTTCAGGTCCCGTTTCTCCGTATATTTCCTCGCTACTTGTTGTCCAGTGAACATTTAGCGCTTGTCTCAGCGTTATGTTTTGTTGAGCCTGTAGTTTCTTCCTGTTTGTTTTGCACATGTGTCCCCAGGCAACAGAGGCGTACGTTATAATCGGTATTATTATACTCCTGATAAATCTGAGTTTTTTTTCCGTTTTTAACTTGCTTTTTCTACCGATTATTCCGCATAGTCTTGCTCTCGCTTGTCTCACTTTGTCGACAGTGTTTTTCACGTGTTCGTTGAAAGTGAGACTTTGGTCTAGCGTTACGCCTAGGTATTTGGCCTTTTTTGTCCACTGGATTTCTTCGTTGTTAATTTTTATTTTTCGGTCGGGTTGCTGGCTCCTTCTTTTCTTGAAGAGAACTGCTTGGCTTTCCTCGCAGTTGACTGGTATTTTCCATGTTTTGCACCATTCGTCAATCTTTTTTGCGGCGTTTTGGAGTCTTTTCGTGATGTTTTTCACCTTAACGCACCTCGTTGCTATTGCGGTGTCGTCCGCATATAGCGCTGTCAAGGTGTTTTCCGTTTCCGGGATGTCTGCTGTATGTATATGTTATACAGCAATGGTGATAGTACCGCTCCTTGCGGTACTCATGCCTGCTGCTCTCCGACCTCCGATATTTCGTTTGCAACCTTCACCTGAAACTTCCTATCTTTGAGGTACGTGCTCAGGAGTTTTATGTGCGGTTTTGTATATCCTGCCTCTTTCATCTTGTAAAGCAAGCCCTCGTGTCATACTCGGTCGAAGGCTTTGCTAACGTCTAGGAAGATTACCCCTGTGGATTCTTTCTGGTTGGAACCTTGAGTAGTATATTCTACTAGTCTCAAGATTTGTTGTTCGGTGCTGTGGTTTTTCCTGAAGCCGAATTGTTCCTCTGGTATTGTATTTAGTGTCTTTGTTTGTTCGTTCAGAATCCTCAGTATCACTCTCTCTGCGATTTTACTCATGGCAGGTAGCAAACTTATCGGTCTGAAATTTTGGGAGAAAGTGGGGTCTTTCCCGGGTTTTCTCAGCATGATAATGTCTGCTTGTTTCCATCTCGATGGAAAGTGTTTTATCTTCAACATGCCACTTATTATGTTCGAAAGGTATGCCATACCTTTTTTTGGCATGTTTTTCAGCGCTCTGTTCGTGATTCCGTCTATTCCCAGAGCCTTCCTTGCTGATGCGAACCTGAGTAATTTCTTCACTTCCATTGGTGTTGAGAATCCTAGGGTTTCTTGATCCTCCTCGTCTTCTAGGTATTCGTTGATGTTTTTTTTATCATGTCTGAGAAGTCCATGTCTTCGTCGGGATGTTCGTTCAGTGTGAACTGAAGTTTCATTGTGTTTTTCAGCTCTTCTGCCTTCTCTTTGTCTGTGTACGCCATCCCTTTGCTTCCGTGTATTGGTGGTATTGGTTTACTTTCTTCTTTTAGTACTTTAGATATGTTCCATAATCCGGGTTCTTGCGGGTCTAATTCGTTTATCCTTCTTTTCCATTCCTCGCTCCTGTGATCCTGTAATTTTTCTTGAATTTCCTGTTTCATTTCCCTGACTCTCCTTCTTTCTTCTGGGTTTTGTGTCCTTTGGGCTCTTCTAGCTATTCGATTTTTCTCCCTAATCAGATTTCCCAGATCGTCGCTTATATTTTTGAATCTGCCGTATTTGTCTGATACGGTCATTGTGGTACTTCGTTCTATCGCTTCTGATAGTGCTTCTTCGAAGAAACAGACCTGTTCTTCTAGGATCTCCTTGCTTTTTATTTCCGTGATTGGTCCTAACAGCTGTCCTGTTAGCCTTCTGAATTTATCCCAGTTGGTTTTTCTCACGGTTCTTCCTGTTTGTCTGTTGCCGCTACCAATGGTGACGATGATTGCTGAGTGAGTGTCGCCGCCGTCTATGGTCCCGATTTCTACAGGCATCGTCATGTCTCTCAACACAGCGATGTCTATAACCTCGGGCCTTCCTCCGTTTGGTGGGTAGTGTGTCGGTCTTACTGGTCCTATCGCTTGATAGGATGGGTGATCTTCTATGATCTTCTCCAAGTTTCTCCTTGTCTGTTTCTTCTTATGCAGTACCACGCAGGGGACTTGGCATTCAGATCTCCTAATATCGCCGTATGATGTTTTAATGACTACTATTGTCGCCTCCATGCTAAGTAGTCCGTCCGGTGAGTTTATTCGGTGTTGGCACAACTCTTTTTTCACTAAGATCGTTGTACCTCCGGAGCGTCCGTTTATATCGTATCTATAAACGTTGTAGCCTGGCCAGGCGAATCTGTGTGTGTCACCTGGCAATCTCGTTTCTTGTATAGCGAAGATATCGTAATCTTCTTCCTCCAAGATCACTCCCATGGTGTTTTGGTTTGTTCGTAGTCCTCCTGTGTTCCACGAGCCGATCTTTATTTGACTAGGAAGGTTGTTTGTCATTTTATTTGGCTTGTTGGGCTATTAATGTCGCTATCAGTGCCTGCATGTTCTGCAGCATACTCAATATCTCGCCCGCTCCTTGTTGTTTTTGTGAAGTTGAGGCTAACGGTGTTTTCTTGGCCGTTTGGGTGTAGCTGACTCCTGGGATCGTGGTTTTTGTTTTTTGGTTTTTAGTTTCCTCTTTTTTTTGGATTTTTTGGACACCCCCTGTAGTTGGCTGAGTGATCTCCTGCGCAGTTTCGCTCAGGGTGCAGTCAGCAGCCCTGTGTTCTCCTGCGCATCTTACACAGCGCACGTCCATGTTGCACGTGCTCTGTCCGTGATGGAAACCTTGGCACCTGTAGCATTGTACAGGTCCGTCGTGTTTTTTCTGTTCTACCACACTTATTTTCGTGTGGCAGAGATATCTCAGGTTTTTGTATGCCTGCTCTTCTGCAGGCTCGATAACTACCATGTATATTGGTAGTAATTTTCTTGTGTTATCTTGGTTTTTTTGTGTATAGCTCGTCAGTTGCCATACTTTTTTAGGTTTCAATCCTATTTCCCTCAGCTCGGTTTCTACTTCCGGTGCTGGGGTGTTGACTGCTAGTCCTTTTATCACTAGCTTTCTTTCTTTTTCTTCTTTGAGTGCGTACGTATACCACTCTATTTCTTTGTGCTCGCTCAGGAGCATCTCCATTTTGTTGAAGTCATCCACTGACTGTGTGGTGATCTTTCCTGTAAAACTGCCCATTTTGCATTGGGCGTTAATATTTCTCTGTATCAGTTGTTTTCTGATAACAGTCCACATCAGTGGGGATTTCAATATGATTGGAGTTGGCCTCCTCTCTGGTTTTTTTGTTTTTCTTCCTCGTCTCTCTTAATTTTTTTTATTTCTTCCTCTATTTCTTTTCCACTTTCATTACTTTCGTTTTTGTTTTTTTCCGTAGGTTTGCTTTCCGCTTTTTTTCGTTTTCTTTTATTTTTCACTTGCGTGAAATCCTCCTCTTCCATTCGGCAGTCTTCGCTGTTTGATTCCTCCATTACTATGGTCGGGCTCTCGCATTTCCTTTCCCACATTTTGTTTTCCGTTTGAGGTTGTCCTTTTTTTTGGTTATTTTCATTTTGTTCTTTTGTTACTTTGTCCTCTAGTGCTTTCATTGTTTCCTTCATGTTGTCCATTTTTACCACATATATTTCAATTGTTCTTTTCAATTTCTTATTTTTTCCTTCAGTTCTTCTTTCTGTCTTTTCAGTTCTTCATTTGTGGTTTCAAGTTTCCTATCTTTCGATGTTCCCCTATCGTAGGGTTTTTCCCTGCATTTGGGGTTTTCAGGCTCCATGCTTGTACTCTTGTCTTAGTAATTCTCTTTTTTTTAAATTTCCTACAATTTCCTTGAAATTACCTAAAAATAAAATGTTATGCCGTGCTGAGAAGTACGACTGTTTCGAAAACAGAAAAATTCCGCACAATCAAATTTGTGTTAACAAACAGAGTTCTTTTATACGGAAGTAATTTTTATCATTATGAATAAAAGGCTGTGTCAAAGCACAGCTACCTGCAATAAAGAAAGTTTGATCAGTGTCTCACCTGAGTCCGCTTTCACTCCACTTCACTCTCGCACTTGTTCACTCGTCGAAGTCTATTGCTTTAGGGGCTTTAGGGCTTCAATAAGGTTATTTCTTGCAATCTCTCTCTCTCTCTCTTCATAATCTTTAATCTTCTCTTCAAAGATTTTAATTTGTTCTCCCATCGTCTTTATCATTGCTTCATATTCAGTATTTTGTTTTTTTTATCCTTTCTGACAACTCAATCATTGTCTCTTCTTTTTGTCGTTTTAACTACGAGTCTCTATCGTAGGGTTTCTCCCTGTTTTTGGAGTTTTTAGGCTCCATGCCTGTTACTTTCTGTCTTGGCTTCCCTATTTTTGCTTGATGACCTGTAAATTACCTGAAAAAAATTTATTAATCCGTACTGACAAGTAAGGCTGTTTTGGAAACGGATAAATTCCGCACAATCAAATTTGTGTTAACAAACAATTCTTTCATGCGGAAGTATTTTCTATCATTATAAATAAAAGGCTGTGTCAAAGCACAGCTACCTGCAATAAAGAAAGTTTAATCAGGGTCTCACCTGACTACCTGAGTCCGTTTTCACTTCACTTCACTCTCGCACTTGTTTACTCGTCGAAGTCTCGGAGTCAACTAGAAGTTACACACACACACAATTTCCCTTGAGTCCTTCGGGCATGATATATTTGTTACTTTTCCTATGTTTAAACTTGACTTCATATTTCTTTTCCGTGAGGTAACTGTTTATTGATTTTATTAAGTTCGTTGGTATCTGTGCTGATTTCATCTTGGATATAAGTGCTTTCTCCCACACTGTGTCATAAGCTTTTTCTAGGCCGAGCGTGGCTAGTCCTGGCTTTCGTTGTTTTTTATTAAGTTCCGTTTTAGCGTGGTCTATTATCCTGGCTAGCTGTAGTTCAGTTGTGTGATTTTTCTTAAATCCGAATTGTTCTGATCGGATTATTTATTTCTTCTCTAGGTGAGAGTTAATTCTTTTTTGGATAATTCTCTCCCATATCTTGCCCATGGTGTTGAGAAGAGATATGGGCCTATAGCTACCTGGCCGGTTGGCTTCTTTGTTGGGTTTTCGGATCGGGATTATATTAGCATTTTTCCATGGTTTTGGGAAATAATTCAGTCTTATTGCTGCATTAATTATGTAGTACAGCTGAACTAGAGCCTTTTTGGGAAGATTTTTTAGAACAATGGCCTGGAATCCATCTTCACCTGGCGCCTTATTCTTCATTTTTCTTATGATGTATTTTACCTCCTCAGGGTTTGTGCTCGTTGTTTCGTCGTTTTCTTGGTTCATTATTTCGTTTAACTGGTTTTCTACTAGTGTTTTCGTTTCATCGTTTGACTTGTGGCTAGTTAGATTATGGTTTCTTCTTATTTGTTCGGCTATTGCATTCAGCTTCTCGTTTGGGTCTTGGATCAGGATGTCATCCATTATTAGTGGCGGTATTTCATTATTATTTCTATTTTTCTTGGCCTTGATCATTTTCCAGACGTTGTTTCCGCTTCCGTTTATTTTTCTGATTCTTGCATGCCATTGTTCTATTTCAAGTGATTCGAGTCTGGCGTTGATTTCTGTATTTATTTCGTAGATTTTGTCTCGTAGTTCGGGTGTCGGATGTCTTTGGTATTGTCGTCTTAGTCTGTTTTTCATCGTTATCATGTCTTTTGTCTCCTCGTTGATTTTGTTGGTTTTTGTCTTATACTTTATTAGTGGTATATGGTCTGTCATTGCTTTTTGTATTGTTTTTGTCAATTTTGTTATTTCTTTGTCTATTGTTTCTGCGTCGTCTATGTCATTATCTGGTATTTCGATATATTTGACGTTGTTTGTCGTTTCCGTTTCCACAGGTTTATGGTCTGAGTTTAGTTCGTCAAGTGCTTTTGTGTTTTGGAGCGTTATGTTTTTTGTGATGAATATGTCGATTGTTGAATTCGAATGTCCTGTCACTCCACTGACTCGAGTAGCCTCGTCAGGGGCGTAGATAACATACCCGTTGTCTTCTGCAATCTTGTGGAGTTTCTTGCCTATGGGGGTGCATTTGTTGTTCACACCCCATTCAGTATGCGAAGCGTTCAGGTCACTCGCCATTATGACACTTTGATTTCCCTCCATTAGGCTTTCGATTTCTTATCTTTTTAAGTTGTCTACTGTGTTTCTTGCTGTCGGTTTCCTGTATACTGCATAAATGTCTGTGTTGCCGATTCTGATGCCTGTCGTTACTAATGATTGTGTCTGCGTTTCTATTTTATTATATTCAATGTTCGTCTTTGTATATATAGCTACACCGTCTTCGGCCTTGTTTTCGTTATTTTGTAAGTGAATAGTTTGGAATAAAAGGAGGTGTATTCTACCTTTGCATTTTGTTTCCGTCCCTATTATTATGTCAGGTTTTCTCCTATTGGCCAATTCTCTTAGTTGGTATATTTTTTTCCTTATGCCATTTGCGTTCCATTGCATGATTTTTATTTTCTTATTCATTTGTTAATGGTCCATTATATATGTTTTCGTATTTCATAAATATCTGAGCTTTTTCAAGAAAGTTTCTTGCTCCTAGGAGCTCTTGTTTCAAATATGTCAATATACTTATCATTTTATCTATGTCGCATATTTCATTTATTTCTCTCATAAGTTCGCTTAGCTCGCTCGTTTTGTCCTTTATGTTGTTGCTATTTACGTACTTAGGTGGTTGTCCCGTTGTAGAGCTGTGGCTGGAGGTGGCTTCAGCAAAGCTAATATTTTCTTTTATTCTGGAACTAACAAATGTCCTTTTTGTTGTAGGTACCTAGGGCTTATGCCTGTTTTCCTTTTGCCTCTCTATTTTGTCCACGTATTCAATGTATTTCTCACATTGTGTGTAGTTGGCGGTGTGTTGACCTCCACAGTTCACGCATGTTGGTGTTTCATCTCTGGTTTTATCGCATGCCTTGGTATCATGCTGTTTACCGCACTTCACGCAGTTAGGTTGTGTGTAACAATTTGCTTGGGAGTGCCCGAAGTGTTGGCATCTGAAGCATTGGGAGACTGTATTTTTCTCATATACATTTCCCATTTAACGCCGATATTCTGAATACCTCTTATATTTTTAACGTCTTTCAAATTCACTTCTTTTTTGAAGTGGAGGAGGTAGCTGTGGCTTCCAACATTTTGTTTTCTTGACTTCATGGCAATTATTCTTTCTACGTTGATGTGATATTCACTCAACATTTCTTCTCTAATTGCCTCCAGGCTTAGACCCGGTGCTGCCTCCATTACTAATTTTTTCAAGATTTCCTCCCTATCAGTGTATGTGAAAAACTCACTTTGTGACTGCTTCAGTTCACTCTTTACTTTATCATAATGATCCTTGTTTTTTAAGTGAATTTTCGTTTCACGTCTATTCCTGTTGATGATCAGGCGAAAATCTCTGGATCCTATGATATGGGTGATTTCTTTCACGATCTCATCATATTTAGGTATGGTGCCTAGTAAAACCAGGGGTGGCAGGGTTTTTTCGCGTCTTATAGGCGCGCTGCTTGAGCTTTCTCCTATTTGGTCTAAATTCTCGTTATTGAGAACACCAAACTTGTTTTTCGTAGGGATGTTGGGGTTTATCATTTCTAGATCTTCTTCCATGGTGCTGCTGTAGTAGCTTTGAGTTTC
>NW_026614180.1:0-15900 GCF_026230105.1 Diorhabda sublineata
ATTTTCCAGTCTTTCCTCTTGTTCGGCTGTTATTTGATTAAGCCTTTGATTTTCTTCTTTTAATTCATCTATAATATGGGCCTTTCTGTCTATTTTTTCTTCCATGCTCTTGAGACTACCTTTTATCTGTAAGAACATTACTTTTATTGTTTCCATATCGTCCTTTTCATTTTTATCATTCATTTTCTTTTATTTTGTTTAACGCACCCTAACGAGTTCCACGTCCCGTTCAGATTCGCTAGGCACCTACTCAATTCAGCCCCCAACACTTACCCGGGCTGGTAAAACTCGTTTAGCTACGTTATTGTGGATTAATTTTGCTATTCTATTTGGATTTAGCCCGGGTATGTATGTTTATCAAGTTTGGATTTCTATTTTTATTGATTTTTAACGATATTTGTTTATCGCTTTTTTGTTGATAATAATCAATAGTTGGATTATCGGTATTAATAATCTTGATTTGTTTTATATCTAGTTTTCTCTTATATTAATGTTTCGGAATTACTCACCAGTAATATATGATAACTTGCACAATATATTCCTAAGTTTTCTGGTAATTATAGATTATTACTTAATTCTCAATTTTATTTTATCCTTTATTTCATTATGCCTGTGCTCCACTCGTCTGGGATTTTGTTTGGTTTCTATATCTACTCCATTAGTTGATGAATATGTTTACTTAGTTTTTCTCCACCATATTTATAAGTTCCGGTTCTATTCCATCATCTCCCGGGGCTTTTTACCTCTTCATCTTCTTTCTCTGTTAACATTAT
Organism: Diorhabda sublineata; assembly: GCF_026230105.1. Taxonomy (NCBI): domain Eukaryota; kingdom Metazoa; phylum Arthropoda; class Insecta; order Coleoptera; family Chrysomelidae; genus Diorhabda; species Diorhabda sublineata. Next base: position 774 of record NW_026614180.1, read on the forward strand.
TTCTTTATTTGCTTTGATTTTTTTCTTTCTCGTTAAGTCTTTGTCAATAGTACTATTTCCATATATTTCCCATCTCTTGTGGGCGGTGTTCTGTTCTACCGTCTCTCGCTTTTATCCCTCTTGTTTTTATTAATGGTTTATAGTTTTGATATTTTATCTTTTTGTAGAATTGTCAGAAAGTTATTTGTATTTCCATTATTGTTCATTTCTTCTAACATCCTATTGAACCATTCGTTTTTTTTTCTTATATAAATTGCATTTGCTCAATTCCTTTTCCTTTCGTTATCGTCCCTACTTTGTACATCTTTTTTTATCAGTCATTTTGTACTCGATTTATTTTTTTGTTCTCTTGCCTCCTCATACTCTTGGTCGTACCATTCTTTATCTCTATTTTCTCCTTTCTCCCTGTTTAGTGTCTCTTCTGCCGTTTTTGTAATATTGGTTTTTATTTTCCCCCATGTTTCATTAACGTCTTTTTTGTCTATTAAGTAATTTTCTGTGATTCTCGAATATTCTTCTTGATATTTTATAAGTTTCTTCTTTTTTAGTTTTCCTACTGCCCTGTGTGCGACAATAATTGCTACTCTAAAAACAAAGGAGGCTCATTACATTCTGACACTAATGCATTCGCTAGTTGGTTAACCATTTTTCCAGTTGTTCATGAAGTTTATTTGGCTACCTAAGACTTCCTGTCTATTGTGAGAATAACAGTATCGTCTGCAAGCGTAGCAAAGGATGTATTATCCATTGTTAAAAAGTCTACAGTAAAGTATGGGAATGGATCTAGGACCTTATACAATCCTGTTTCACACTTGATTTCATGGGGTTGTTGACAGAGGTTCCACGATTGAATTTTGTTTGGATGTAGCGATCATTAGGATTGAATAGTAATTTGGATGGATTTATTTAGTTTAGAAAGTAACCCTTAGTACCAGACAAGGTCGAATGCTTGCTCCACGCCAGAAATGCTGTAGTACTTACTTTTTTCTCCTCAAGATTTTTTATTTTACGTAGTAAATAATCACGCAAACTTGTTAATCAAAAACAATTGGTCCCTAATTAATGAATTTTTTAGAAATTTAGTCTAAATCTTATAGTGGATTTTTTGGTTAGATCATTCTGAATTTTACTTCAAATACTCACGTAATTTGTGAAAATTGTAAACATCGGTATACTTATAAATTATTTAAGTCATCTTTATTATCAAATATTCAGCTCCCAGAAAGTCGAGGAATTTTTTTCGGATATATTGTTGAAGTACACTAACAGCAAAGTCTCATTAATGTTTCCTGACTTGGACTCGGTCATATTTTCATCGTATGATGACCTTATTTTGTTATTTTCTCGGGAATTTCAAAATCTAAATTGGTTAATTGATAGAATAGAGAAAATATATATTGATCATTCGAAATAACCAGTATATTTTATTGATGTTATTGTTTTTTATTTATTTAGATATATCTCATGTACAAATATGAATGCCATAACTTTATGGATCATTAATTTTTGTTATAATATTCACATGTATAAATCGAGTCACGTAATAACAACTGGAAAATATGTGAATATTTTATAGTTTCATGAGTGAATTGAACAATGAATTAAAACACGAAAAATAAGATAATAATATTATGCGTGCGAGCTGGCTGATACGGAGAGCGGAGAGACCTACAGCGTCGTCACATTACTACTTTTGTAACAAGGAGGACTGGTTTCAAGACAAAGCCTTTGTTAATTTACATCAAACATTATTAAAAATCAAAATATATTGAATGAAGATTCAAACAAATGAAATTGTTTTATTTCGTCTTGATAATAAAATTATATTATAGTATATATCACTTTACCAAAATTGATAAAAATAATAGAATGTAAAAATAGGAGATACTATTTATAAAACTGTAAATAGTTTTGACGAAGATCACTATCGATTCGTTTTGAACGAAATTATCCACCCTTACAGTGCTGCAATCTTTTACCTCTTCAAACTTAAGATTTCTTGAAGAGCTCCCAATCAAAATCGTCCCCACTTACCGCAAAATGCCTTTCGGAATTAGTTTCGTAAAGAAACCTTTCTTCACTTGAACCTTCATCATTCAAATCTATAATTAAGTTGTCGATTACCTGATTAAGAGGTGGTTCTTTCTCTATATATTCTTTCTCAAACATTTTGGTATGATCACAACGTGATATTCAGTCATCGACTGAAAAGTTATTGAAAAAATCGTAGCAGTATTGGATAACCTCATTAAATTTGAATGAAACATTTTTATCTGCTACATACTGTTTTCCATCATCCATCATTTTACTTTCTTTAGATATAGAAGTGTGAAAGGTCCCCGACACTGCCATACGACCAGCAGATTCCAAAGTGCAATAAACAATATTCACATAGTCAGCGGATTCCAAAATACGTATCAAATAAATATAAGTTCATTGCATCAAATTAGAGTTCATTCATTGCTTTGTTACTGTTCGTTGTTAAAATATTGATTTGTCTGTAAAGTTATTTACTGTAGAAATTATAAGTCGTTTATTGTAAATAAAAGTACTTTTTAAAAAAGTTAAAAGTGTCTCAAAGAACATTTCTATATACAAAGTACGGTGCATCGGCTTATACCTAAAGCAGCTAAAACACGTTCAGTAACCTTAAATATGAACATAATATGAATTAATATTTTTCCGCAGTTTTTTGTGTTCAAAGACTTGACAATAGAAACAGTGTTTTTGTGAAACTTCTTGAATGCTTACAAAAAAAAAAGTTTCAATAAGAATTTAGACACATTAGCTTCAAGCCTAAAGTCTTAAATAGGATAAGCAAGTTTTAAAATTAAACACATTCCTACATGGCCCTTTGTCAAAGTTATATTCTTTGCATCGCCAGGAGTTCCTATAACAATTGTTATAAATAGAACTAAACAGAAAATAATCTATTCTAATTCTGACATAGAAGAGATATAACTCAACTTCCTACCTTGTCGCTTGCTCTTTTAAGAATTTTAGGAGATAACTCACTAGTTTCCGACTCTGACTACACAAAACTTTATTTTTTAATTCACTTCTCCACGTTGAATAAAATGTAAAATTTTTGCTACGGCACTGGAATAGCTACGAAGTGAACAGCACGACTTACTGGCACAAGACTCGCATGACTATCGCGCATCCAAAACTAAAGTCTCAAGCTGAACTGGTCGATGTATATGTCGCAGGTCGGGATAATAGGCAGTTGGTTGATGGCGCGCAACGCATTCCTATTCTCCCGGAGTATTGCTAAATGCTAAATAGATTATTCGTCGAAAAATGACCAAGCGTTTGTCTATTCTCCTGGGACTTAAGCTAAAACTCGCATAACAGACTATTGGGTTTACAGAATAAGAAAAATAGGATAAAAGAAGTCTTATTTATTTATTTTTTGCATGTCAATCAATCATTTATTGCAACACGTGGAGGTTTGGTAACATTGTGATTTACATTTTATTATATTTTTAAAACAAGAACACTGAACACATTGTTTATTTGCGGACTTGAATGCACATTTTTCAAACTACTGTCCTCTCTCGAGTAACACAGAAAATCTCCTTCCCGATCGGTCATCATCTTCAATGGAAAATTTACCTCTTTTGAGCTTGCAGTCCAATTTTTCACGAAGGACATTGATACCCAAGGGTATTAAGCATATCTTCATAAATCTGCTTACCTCTTAATCCTTTTTAATACAGGTTCTTGATGATGGCTCGATACTCCAGTTTTTCGATTTTCGCAATTTCGGTGGACATCTTTTTTCTTTTAATTTATTACGTAACTCTGGTTTACTTTTTTGACGTCAAACTTTAGAGTATATTGGGCTGGTTACGGCCCTGTTCAGTTTACGTAGAGTGAACATCTGTGACAGTGTAGTGAAGCGAAAGCGGACGCGGGTAAGACCCAAATAAAACTTTTATTTCAGGTTGTGTCAGTTGGGCACATTTATTTACACTTTTAAGATTTTCTTCGCATGAGGAAAGTCTGATAATAAAGCAGTTTTGATTGCGCGAAGAATTATTTAAAGTGGCCGTACACTTAGTACGGACAAATATTAAACTTTTAAATTTCAGGAAATGCTAGAAAATTTAAGAAAAAAAGGGAATTACAAGACAAGAGTACAAGCATGGAGCCTGAAAACCCCAAATGTAGGGAAAAACCCTATGATAGAGGAACATCGAAAGACAGGATGGCGAAACTTCTCGAAGCAACAGTAAGGAGACTGGAAGAAGAACTGAAAAAATGAAATGAAGAACAAAATAAAACGGAAAAAGAAAACAAGTTCTTGAGAAGAAAAGTTGAAATACAACTTGCAAGAATAGACAGCCTAACGGAATCAGTAAACGAACTAAGCAACAAACTAACAAAACTGTTAGAACAAAATGAAAACAACCAAAAAAAAGGACAACCACAAGCGGAAAACAAAATGTGGGTGAGGAAATGTGAGAGCCCGACCATAGTAATGAAAGAATTCAACAGCGAAGACTGCCCAATGGAACGCAAGTGAAAAACAGAAGAAAACGAAAGAACGCGAAAAGCAAAACCACGAAAGAAAACAAAAACGACAGTAATGCAAGTGGAAAAGAAATAGAGGAAGAACTAAAAAAAATAAAGAGAGACGAGGAAGAAAAACAAAAAAAAACAGAGAGGAGGCCACCTCCAATCATACTGAAATCCCCACTGATGTGGACTGTTATCAGAAAACAACTGATACAGAGAGGTATCAACGCCCAATGCAAAATGGGCAGCTTCACAGGAAAGATCAACACGCAGCCAGTGGATGACTTCAACAAAATGAAGATGCTCCTGAGCGAGCACAAAGAAATAGAGTGGTACACGTACGCACTCAAAGAGGAAAAAGAAAGAAAGCTAGTGATTAAAGGACTAGCAGTCAACACCCCAGCTCCGGAAGTAGAAACCGAGCTGAGGAAATTAGGATTGAAACCTAAAAAAGTATGGCAACTGACGAGCTGTACGCAAAAAAACCAAGACAACACCAGAAAATTACTACCAATATACATGTAGTAGTTATCGAGAACAGCAGTCTTACAAAAACTTGAGATATCTCTGCCACACGAAAATAAGTGTGGTGGAACAGAAAAAACACGACGGACCTGTACAATGCTACAGGCGCCAAGGTTTCCATCATGGACAGAGCACGTGCAACATAGACGTGCGCTGTGTAAGATGCGCAGGATATCACAGTGCCGCGGACTGCACCCTGAGCAAAACGGAAAAACCGAAATGCAGGAGATCACCCAGACAACTATAGAGGGTGTCCAAAAAATACAAAAAAAGAGGAAACTAAAAAACAAACAACAAAAACCACAACCCCAGGAGTCAGCTACGCCCAAACGGCCAAGAAAACGCCGTCAGTCTCAACTTCACAAAAACCACAAGAAAACGGGCGAGGTATTGAGTATGCTGCAGAACATGCAGGCACTCATAGCGACATAAATAGCTCAACAAGCAAAATAAAATGACAAACAACCTTCCTAGTCAAATAAAGATCGGCTCGTGGAACACAGGAGGACTACGAACAAACCAAAACACCATGGGAGTGATCTTGGAGGAAGAAGATTACGATATCTTCGCACTACACGAAACGAGATTGCCAGGTGACACACATAGATTCACTTGGCCAGGCTACAACGTTTATAGAGACGATATAAACGGACGCTCCGGAGGTACAGCAATCTTAGTGAAAAGAGTTGTGCCAACACCGAATAAACTCACCGGACGAACTACTTAGCATGGAGACGACAAAAGTAGTCATTAAAACATCATACGGCGATATTAGAATAATATCAGCGTACGTACGGCCTGACACCACAATACACGAGGAAGACGTGCTAGCAGTAGTCCCAGATGGCAAAAAGGCATTATCATAGGAGATCTGAATGCCAAGTCCCCTGCGTGGTACAGCACAAGAAGAAACAGACAAGGAAGAAACTTGGAGAAGATCGTAGAAGATCACCCACCCTATCAAGCGATAGGACCAGTAAGACCGATACACTACCCACCAAACGGAGGAAGGCCCGAGGTTATAGACATCGCTGTGTTGAGAGACATGACGATGCCTGTAGAAATCGGGACCATAGACGGCGGCGACGCTCACTCACCAATCGTCGTCACCATTAGAAGCGGCAATAGACAAGCAGGAAAAACCGTGAGAAAAACCAACTGGGACAAATTCAGAAGGCTAACAGGACCGCTGTTAGGACCAATCACGGAAATAAAAAGCGAGGAGATGCTAGAAGAACAGGTCTGTTTCTTTGAAGAAGCACTATCAGAAGCGATAGAACGAAGTACCACAACGACCGTACCAGACAAATACGGCAGATTCAAAAATATAAGCGACGATCTGAGAAATCTGATTAGGGAGAAAAATCGAATAGCTAGAAGAGCCCAAAGGACACAAAACCCAGAAGAAAGAAGGAGAGTCAGGGAAATGAAACAGGAAATTCAAGAACAGCTACAGGAGCACAGAAGCGAAGAATGTAACAGAAGGATAAACGAATTAGACCCGCAAAAACCCGGATTATGGAACATATCTAAAGTCCTAAGAAAAGAAAGAAAACCAATGCCGCCAATACACGGAAGCAACGGGATGGCGTATACAGACAAAGAGAAAGCAGAAGAGCTGAAAATCACAATGGAACTTCAGTTTACACTGAACGTACATCCCGCCGGAGACATGGACTTCTCAGACATTGTAGAAGAAAACATCAACGAATACCTAGAAGACGAGGAAGATCAAGAAACCCTAGGATTCGCAACACCGATGGAAGTGAAGGAATTACTCAGGTTCGCATCAGCAAGGAAGGCTCCGGGAATAGACGGAATCACGAACAGAGCGCTGAAAAACATGCCAAAAAAAGGTATGGCATACCTTTCGAACATAATAAGTGGCATGCTGAAGACAAAACACTTCCCATCGAGATGGAAACAAGCAGACATTATCATCCTGAGAAAACCCGGTAAAGACCCCACTTTCCCCCAAAACTACAGACCGATAAGTTTGCTACCTGCCATGAGTAAAATCGCAGAGAGAGTGATACTGAGGATTCTGAACGAACAAACAAAGGCACTAAATACAATACCAGAGGAACAATTCGGCTTCAGGAAAAACCACAGCACCGAACAACAAATCTTGAGACTAGTAGAATATACTACTCAAGGTTTCAACCAGAAAGAATCCACAGGGGTAATCTTCCTAGACATAAGCAAAGCCTTCGACCGAGTATGGCACGAGGGTTTGCTTTACAAGATGAAAGAGGCAGGATATACAAAACCGCTCATAAAACTCCTGAGCACGTACCTCAAAGACAGGAAGTTTCAGGTGAAGGTTGCAAACGAAAAATCGGAGGTCGGTGAGCAGCAGGCGGGAGTACCGCAAGGAGCGGTACTATCACCAATGCTGTATAATATATACACAGCAGACATCCCGAAAACGGAAACACCTTGACAGCGCTATATGCGGACGACACTGCAATAGCAACGAGATGCGTTAAGGTGAAAAACATCACGAAAAGACTTCAAAACGCTGCAAAAGAGATTGACGAATGGTGCAAAACATGGAAAATACAAGTCAACTGCGAGAAAAGCCAAGCAGTTCTCTTTAAGAAAAAAAGAAGCCACCAACCCGACCGGAAAATAAAAATTAACAACGAAGAAATCCAGTGGACAAAAAAAGCCAAATACCTAGGCGTAACGCTAGACCAAAGTCTCACTTTCAACGAACACGTGAAAAACACTGTCGACAAAGTGAGACAAGCGAGAGCAAGAATATGCGGATTAATCGGTAGAAAAAGCAAGTTAAAGACGGAAACAAAGCTCAGATTTATCAGGAGTATAATAATAACGATTATTACGTACGCCTCTGTTGCCTGGGGACATACTTGCAAAACAAACAGAAAGAAACTACAGGCTCAACAAAACATAACGCTGAAACAAGCACTAAATGTTCACTGGACAACAAGTAGCGAGGAAATATACGGCGAAACGGGACCCGTAAAAGTATTAGACATCATGGACCAAAGGGCAATAAAGCTATTCGAGGTGTTGGCAACACACCCCAACGAAGAATTGAGGAAACTCATAAGATACCCTAAGGAAGACTACAAGAAACACAAGAGGCCCAGAAGACAATTGGATGGGTAGGTATTGTAGGTTGAGGTAGGTAAGTAGTAGTAGTAGGTTAGGTTAGTATAAAACAAAAAAACAAAAAAAAAACAAAAAATCAAAAAAAAACAAAAAAACAAAAAAAAACAGAAAAAAAAATTTCTATCCACAATCCTAGGTTTTCAGAGACAACCCACAAGAGGACACCCCCTGACACGGTAACTCCGCATTTCATAAGCAGGTGTAGAATTATACATCGGGGACAGCTATAGAGAAGGCGAAAGACCACTCGGATTAGATCTTTTCTTACCGGTTGGAGGTTGGAAAAGGTTTACCCGAGGCCGCGAAACACACACACACACACACACATCAAGACGTCCAGACCAAGAAGCCAAGAGAGTATAGCCAACAGGCTAATCTCTTAACAAAAAAAGATAGACATCCCGGAATCTCCCATAGAACTAAGGGGAGAGGAAGGAGTCTACGCGCGAAACTGCGACGCGAAAGGGGATGAGGACCTGTCGAAATGACAGGGGGTGGTGGAATGTCCTTTTTCGCACCCACTCGCGGATTTATCCGGGGGTGGATGCTTAGAGGGACGGGCTTTCTCACGCGTAAGTGTGTGTGTGTCAAACTTTACACTGACACTTCTAATAAGTTATTGTTCGTTACTATGGTAACGCATCACTTTGTTTATGCATGGAAATGGTCTAGGCGAACTAGATATCAATACATCCTCGTATCATAAATAAGTATTCAAATAATATTTTTGGCTGAAGGATAACGTTGTTTCGTTAACTGTCATGATTCCCATTCATTTAACATGTTCTAAACGATATCGAGTTAGCTCAATTTCTCACTCATCAAATAATAGATTCTCTATAGGTTTATTAGGATTAAAATATCCGGAATTGTGAATATATTTGTTTCAAGAATATTAATTTTTTGTTTAAAAACTTAATCGGGGTCGTCTTCTTGAACATCTTATGTTTCAGTTTAACCTTGTAGGCATGTGATACTACTTATAGATATTATTTGTTTCTACTTTATCATCAATGCGCCAAGTGATCAAAAAATAATTGTACGCTCACTTGCTTTAGCAGAGTAAAATAGCATTTGCACATACACTCACTGATAACGTAGAGCAATAAGTATTGCTAATTAAGCTCTTGTTAAATTCTTATTTATGTCTAGTGAATGCTGTTATTTAAGTTAAGGGATAAAAAAATAAGAACAGATATTTATAATTGGATATGACTTTATTACTTTTTAAAATATTCTCTATTGAGATCAATACCCTTTTACATGCTTTTGAACCAATTATTGAAGTATTTTTTCCATTACGATTGAGGTACCTCTAAGTTTACTTTTGATCTGCGGGAATAAGAGGAATTCATTGTGTGCCAAACTAGAACTATACGGCAAATCACCCATTATTTCGATTTTTTGGTTGTTTAAAAACGTTTTTGTCTAAACTGATGTGTGACAGCATCGCAACTGAATTTTGTCAGCATTTCTTTGCTTAAATTGACACAAGATTTTTTGAGTTATTGTCAAATTATGCGGTATACTTCCCGTATAAATCTTTTAGACAGCCAAATGTTCAAGCATTATCGATTGTATGCGAATGGAACTAATGCCCAAAAGCCAAAGGCGGTATATTACATGACGATCTGCAATATCAATTTAAACAGAGCATCGATTATTCCCTGTAGAGAAGTGCGACCACGACTGAATTCGAATAATTACTGGCTCAAGATTGTGCTTCATCGCCAAATGTCGAAGGTAGGAATATTTCTAAGGATAGCAACTCGCCGATTTGTAAACTATGTTCTATTTCTTGAAAAATAAGATGAGCGGTGAATTTCTCTAAGCGGAGCCGTTTATAAAGTTCATCATTGGATTAAAAATTGTGATGATCAATTTTACGTCGAACGGTAAAAGCTCTGGCATTTGCTGTATTACCTCAATCAATTAATATATCCGTATAAATCAATAAAATTCATTTCGAATCAGGAGTTTCACACTTCTTACTTTCGTTTTTTATGCAATAATTTTGTATAATATGTGACTATCAACCAATTTTCATTTTGTTAGATACACCTCATGTCTTGTTCATACTTCAGTTATGATAAATGTCGAAAATCAAATGAATAATAATCCATAGATAGTACAGTCAATTAAAAATTGTGATGAAAAATAAGGGAATTTATTAATGGAAGCCTTGAACCTCTGAACCGCAATCCACTGATGCAGACGAAGCCATGATAAATTTGGAGAATGCACTTTGTGTCCAAGGTATTGAAAATATACAAATCGAATAAAGTCAGATTAGTAGAGATTACAAGAGCCGCAATAATAATGCAACTTCAGAAAGAAAATCTGAAAAGACGACGTTAATGATGGAGATGTGTTGTATTTGGATATCACACAGACACAATAAATCTATGGTGATGAAAAATAACGGAACATAAAGAAGGGAAAATTCAGTTGTGTGAGAATAGTTGATTCCTATGAAGAAAATAGAGAACTAATATTATCTTATGTAAGAATGGTATAGTATGGAAATAATAATTTTCAAATATCCAGCATCAGTTTTATTATTAATATACGTCATTAATTTAATTTATTTCTACCTCCGGTACGCGCTAGTAGGCAATTGTACCACGTTGTAATAATTCCTTCTCTGTACGTCGAATAAATCAGTTGACATTCTTGACTTAATCTTTTATTCAGAACCAGTAAAATTGGAATAGCATGGTCGGAGGCATAACGGTAAGTAAGAAGAAAAAAGATAGAAATTGGGACTATCTGGTAAGAAGATCATAAAAATTAGATAGATAGATGTAAATAATAAATTAAAATTCATTCTTCCAGGCAACTGTGTAACTCCAAAAAAAATTTTTTATGCGCAATATGAGTGAATCAAATATCATCAAAAAAGTAACATTATGAGTATTTTTTTCTTTCGGTGTGTGAATAAGTTCTTCTGCTCTATATTCAAGAATTTTCGAGCCCTTGTTCTTTCCAAATGTTGTAATGAATAACGAGATTTTTTTTCAAATTCATTATTCAAGCTTTTAACTATGCAGTCGAAAAGTGTTATTCAGACTCATTAAATGGTTTTGGATTACGAAGATTTCTATGATGCATTACAGCGTTCCACTATTGAGACTTTTTGTGAATAACAAGAGCACCCTCAGTCTCTGAAAATGATTAGGTGGTTATCGAAACGCGCGGCAGATAGTATAATTGAAGAGTGTTGGTGTAGTGGTAGTCTAAACAGTGTTTCTGTACTTTTTTCAATTTTGTAAATGTCGTGAATGTTCAATATGTTTGAATCATTATGTCCAAATACTTCATCTGAATGCAACACACACGTAGCATCATCGCCAGTCATGGCTCACTTTGTACATCATAACGTTACATGTATGTGTACACTTATAATCTCATATGTGCCCATTGCTAATGGAATAACCATGATAGTCGACACTAAGATTTTCTTTAGTATTTATTGCTGTTTGCATATATGTTATGAACATTGTGATTCAATAGTTTTGTGTGTTAATGAATTCAACCCTAGTCAACAAGTTCAAAAAAGTGGAAAATAGAGATGAAGGTCATAGAAATATGAGCGATAACTCAATCGATTCGGAATTAACTTTATATTTTATAATTTCAAATTAACGTTGAAATTTGTTTCTTATTTATTATAATACTTTAATATTATATTATAATAAATGAAAAAATATCCTATTTTTATAATTTTTTTCTGCTTCAGATACAAATTGGATCGTTGGTCGATATTTGTTGAATTAATAAGCAATTGAATAATTATTAGAAAAAAACTATTAGAAAGTGTAAATTATAATTTTCAGTAACAAAATTATTTCTAAACTAATTATTCAAACAATTTCAAAATTTCAAAAAATCGATTGAACAAATAAAAATTCTTTTCTAAACTATCATAATTTTCTCTAGAAAACAAAATAGCAGAGAATAATTTTTCAAAAATATTCAATTTCTTTATCTGTTTAAAACAATTTTATAAACAAAATACGTAAACAATTCATAACCTATGCCAATTACTGCCATTGTTTAATATGCAAACAGGCATAGCTAAATATTGATTTAAAAAATATCAACATTCTTTAGTAATATTTAATTTCACAATAATTATAAAAATTTATGATTAACTTATTAATTAACTTTTATGAATAATTATGGGAGGATCTTAAGTATATAATTATATCAAAAGAACTCCACGAAGTTTAAAATTCATATTTACACCTTTCATCCAATTATATATATATATATATATATATATATATATATATATATATATATATATATATATATATATATATATATATATATAGCAACGAAAATTAGGAAAAAATTTGTTAGATTACAATTGATTAATTGAAAAATAGTTGACAAACCTTTTTCTACGGGGCTTGCTTCTATCAGGTGTTGAGAAGATACTAGAAGTTTTCAATTTTTTTTAATAATATTTCATGTTTTAGAAAAATTTTTTATGAACTCTCTTTAGCGACGGCTCGAGCATACCGCAAGAGCCAACGTCAAATTGACTTTGGTTATGAGAAAACCTAAAAAATTACATAAACCAAATTTACCTCAGAGTTCAGTTTTGGGTCCAGTTCTTTTTTGGTATTCATTGATGATGTCAGATTTACGAATTAATGGTAAATTCATTTTATTCGCAGATGACACCAGTGTAAACTGGAGTGGTCCAGGTCCTGGTCTTTGTTCAAACACTGAGAAAGCTTCGGTTTTATCCTATAAAGAAGCTTTACCAGCTCTAAAGCTCAACAGTGACTTAAAACGATCCTCAAATTCCATCAAGTTTCTTAGTCTACATATTGACGGCGCCCTTCAATGATCTGTACATATAGAAAACTTGGCAAAAAATTATCCTCTGCTTGTTCAAACCGCATCTTCGCTATGGTTTGCTTTTCTGGAGGTCATGAGCTTAATGAATTTTGAATCATTTCACTTGGCTGTGATTCGATTTCTTAGTTTTTATATTTTCCAAGATAAATCCATTTAATTATAGAGTTCAAACAGAACAAAGAAAAAAATTCAGTGGAGATAATTCCAATAATTTCACCGACCACTCAATATAACCTCTTTGGTCTAATTATATCTACATAAACACAGTATTCAAGTAGTGTCCAACCATAGTCACATAATGAGATAAAGCACCTTCGTGCTGAATCGAAATTTCTTCTGATAACTGATAAATGATTAACACGATTGGAAAGTAAACGAATAGATTCTAATACTATATGACCTAAAAAAAGTTGTGAATATCTATCTCCATTTATCATGTCTCTTTTAACCTTCCTATACTCGCGCCCATGTCTGTGAGATCGACGAAACAGTTTTTCGTCGTTCTACTAGCTGCATGATTTTGGGGCTCCCTTTAGATTAGTACGTGGCACGCAGTCGTTTAGGCCTACTACGGCTTGATCGGTCTCTGACACCGACGCGGGTATATGATCAACTTTTAACATAAGTTATATTTTTTTGTTTATGAGTATTTATGTTATTTAATGTGTTGATTTGAACTACATTTTATTTGTTTACAACTACTGTATAGATTTATGAAATTTTTAGCTTATACATTCTTTAAAAATGAATTATTAACGTATTCGATTTTTTTTGGAGGAGGAAGGTTCAGACTCCAATTACGTTGATGAATTTGATATCGAAGTTGAAAATGGTAGTTCACCCAAGAAGAAACACGTGATTTTGAAGATGAAATTCAGTCTTCGGACAGAAAGGATGATTCTCAATCAGAGTCAGAAGATTATGAAACTAACAGAGACTATTACTTCGGAAAAGACGGGCGTACGCGGTGGAGTAAAGCTCTTGGATCAAGCTAGTTTAGGCGCCGAATGAGCGAAGCTAGTTTTCACGAGAAACGGACTGCGTAGAGACCGATCCAATAGAAATTGAAGCGTTGTTGGGTTTCTTACTCTTTGCAGGAGTAAGAAGAAGTAGTCGACTAAATGCCAAAGATTTGTTCATCAGAGAGTTGTTTGAAGAGGTCGTAGAATCTTTCAAAAATATTATAGTTTGTAACAGTCAACGCCAAGTTGGAAGCTTTTAGAGGTCGCTGCCCGCTACCCTATCGAAGCCAAACAAATATGGAATTAAAATCTACGCTCTGACAGACGCTAAAATTTTTTATACATAAAACATGGAAGTGTATGGAGAAGGTCCCTATAAAATTGATAACTCGGCTTTACAACTAGTTTTGCGTCTAAGTGAATGTATTCGAAACACTGGTCGTAACATCATAAGTGATAATTTTTTCACAAGCATTCCACTCCTGGATAAGCTCGTTCACGAATATAAGCTAGGGCCTGATTGGAACTGCGAAAAAATAGAAAAGACCTACCCAAACAGAGGTCGAGCTGAAAAATCCAGTGTATTTGGACATTGTGGCAAATGCAGCCGTTTATCGTATATACTTATACTTTTGTCCAGCATTCACTAAGATCAAAATATTGATGAAGAGACAGGCAAACCACACATCATCATGGAGTATAATGTGATTAAAGGCGGAGTTGACACGGTCGACAAAATGTGTGAGACGTATAATGTCACTCGAGGTACAAATAGGTAGCCTATGGTAATATTTTACAGCTTCATGAACGTCGCAGGAATAAATTCGTTTGTTTTATACCTAATGAATAATTCTAACAAGAACGTTTTTGGACACACTGTCTTATGACTTACTAAATCCTCACCTCAGGCGACGAGCTTTCACTCTTTCTCTGCCAAGGACACTGAGGTTAAGACTCAATGAAATATGCAAATTAGATGGCCCTGAATCTGCACCTAACAACAATAAAATTGGCCGATGTGGACATTGCGCATCAAAGAAAAATAGAGGAACGCGGTACAACTGCGCAGCTTGCCAAGTATTTTTGTTTAGGGCATGGTGTTATGG
>NW_026614181.1:0-15792 GCF_026230105.1 Diorhabda sublineata
TGTATATTTTAGTGAGTTCGCATCTAACTTTGTCAGATATCGTCGAATTTCATCCATTGAAGCCCATTAAGGTCAACTGTCACTTTGTGTTAATTGAAAATTTTCTAAGTATATCTTCCTCATTTGAAGTCGAATTTTAACATTTCTTATATATTTGAGTGAGTTCGCATCTAACTCTGTCAGATATCGTCGAATAACATCCACTGAAGCCCATTGAAGTCAACTGTCACTTTGTGTTAATTGAAAATTTTCTAAGTCTATCTTCCTCATTTGAAGTCGAATTTTAACATTTCTTATATATTTGAGTGAGTTCGCATCTAGCTATGTCAGATATCGTCGAATTTCATCCATTGAAGCCCATTAAGGTCAACTGTCACTTTGTGTTAATTGAAAATTTTCTAAGTCTATCTTCCTCATTTGAAGTCGAATTTTAACATTTCTTATATATTTGAGTGAGTTCGCATCTAACTCTGTCAGATATCGTCGAATAACATCCATTGAAGCCCATTGAGGTCAACTGTCACTTTGTGTTAATTGAAAATTTTCAAAGTCTATCTTCCTCATTTGAAGTCGAACTTCAACATTTCTTGTATATTTTAGTGAGTTCGCATCTAACTTTGTCAGATATCGTCGAATAACATCCATTGAAGCCCATTGAAGCCAACTGTCACTTTGTGTTAATTGAAAATTTTCAAAGTCTATCTTCCTCATTGAAGTCGAATTTCAACATTTCTTATATATTTGAGTGAGTTCGCATCTAACTGTCAGATATCATCGAAAAACATCCATTGAAGCCCATTGAAGCCAACTTTCACTTTGTGTTAATTGAAAATTTTCAAAGTCTATCTTCCTCATTTGAAGTCGAATTTCAACATTTCTCATATATTTGAGTGAGTTTGCGTCTAACTTTGTCAGATATCTTCGAAAAACATCCATTGAAGCCCATTGAAGTCAACTGTCACTTTGTGTTAATTGAAAATTTTCAAAGTCTATCTTCCTCATTTGAAGTCGAATTTCAACATTTCTTATATATTTGAGTGAGTTCGCATCTAACTCTGTCAGATATCGTCGAATAACATCCATTCAAGCCCATTGAAGTCAACTGTCACTTTGTGTTACTTGAAAATTTTCAAAGTCTATCTTCCTCATTTGAAGTCGAAGTTCAACATTTCTTGTATATTTTAGTGAGTTCGCATCTAACTTTGTCAGATATCGTCGAATTTCATCCATTGAAGCCCATTGAGGTCAACTGTCACTTTGTGTTAATTGAAAATTTTCTAAGTCTATCTTCCTCATTTGAAGTCGAATTTCAACATTTCTTATATATTTGAGTGAGTTCGCATCTAACTCTGTCAGATATCGTCGAATAACATCCATTCATGCCCATTGAAGTCAACTGTCACTTTGTGTTACTTGAAAATTTTCAAAGTCTATCTTCCTCATTTGAAGTCGAAGTTCAACATTTCTTGTATATTTTAGTGAGTTCGCATCTAACTTTGTCAGATATCGTCGAATTTCATCCATTGAAGCCCATTAAGGTCAACTGTCACTTTGTGTTAATTGAAAATTTTCTAAGTATATCTTCCTCATTTGAAGTCGAATTTTAACATTTCTTATATATTTGAGTGAGTTCGCATCTAACTCTGTCAGATATCGTCGAATAACATCCACTGAAGCCCATTGAAGTCAACTGTCACTTTGTGTTAATTGAAAATTTTCTAAGTCTATCTTCCTCATTTGAAGTCGAATTTTAACATTTCTTATATATTTGAGTGAGTTCGCATCTAGCTTTGTCAGATATCGTCGAATTTCATCAATTGAAGCCCATTAAGGTCAACTGTCACTTTGTGTTAATTGAAAATTTTCTAAGTCTATCTTCCTCATTTGAAGTCGAATTTTAACATTTCTTATATATTTGAGTGAGTTCGCATCTAACTCTGTCAGATATCGTCGAATAACATCCATTGAAGCCCATTGAGGTCAACTGTCACTTTGTGTTAATTGAAAATTTTCAAAGTCTATCTTCCTCATTTGAAGTCGAACTTCAACATTTCTTGTATATTTTAGTGAGTTCGCATCTAACTTTGTCAGATATCGTCGAATATCATCCTTTGAAGCCCATTGAGGTCAACTGTCACTTTATGTTAATTGAAAATTTTCAAAGTCTATCTTCCTCATTTGAAGTCGAACTTCAACATTTCTTGTATATTTTAGTGAGTTCGCATCTAACTTTGTCAGATATCGTCGAATAACATCCATTGAAGCCCATTGAAGCCAACTGTCACTTTGTGTTAATTGAAAATTTTCAAAGTCTATCTTCCTCATTGAAGTCGAATTTCAACATTTCTTATATATTTGAGTGAGTTCGCATCTAACTCTGTCAGATATCGTCGAATAACATCCATTGAAGCCCATTGAAGCCAACTGTCACTTTGTGTTAATTGAAAATTTTCAAAGTCTATCTTCCTCATTTGAAGTCGAACTTCAACATTTCTTGTATATTTTAGTGAGTTCGCATCTAACTTTGTCAGATATCGTCGAATAACATCCATTGAAGCCCATTGAAGCCAACTGTCACTTTGTGTTAATTGAAAATTTTCAAAGTCTATCTTCCTCATTGAAGTCGAATTTCAACATTTCTTATATATTTGAGTGAGTTCGCATCTAACTCTGTCAGATATCGTCGAATAACATCCATTGAAGCCCATTGAAGCCAACTGTCACTTTGTGTTAATTGAAAATTTTCAAAGTCTATCTTCCTCATTGAAGTCGAATTTCAACATTTCTTATATATTTGAGTGAGTTCGCATCTAACTCTGTCAGATATCGTCGAATAACATCCATTGAAGCCCATTGAAGCCAACTGTCACTTTGTGTTAATTGAAAATTTTCAAAGTCTATCTTCCTCATTGAAGTCGAATTTCAACATTTCTTATATATTTGAGTGAGTTCGCATCTAACTCTGTCAGATATCGTCGAATAACATCCATTGAAGCCCATTGAAGCCAACTGTCACTTTGTGTTAATTGAAAATTTTCAAAGTCTATCTTCCTCATTTGAAGTCGAATTTCAACATTTCTTATATATTTGAGTGAGTTCGCATCTAACACTGTCAGATATCGTCGATTATCATCCATTGAAGCCCATTGAAGTCAACTGTCACTTTGTGTTAATTGAAAATTTTCAGTCTATCTTCCTCATTTGAAGTCGAACTTCAACATTTCTTGTATATTTTAGTGAGTTCGCATCTAACTTTGTCAGATATCGTCGAATATCATCCATTGAAGCCCATTGAGGTCAACTGTCACTTTGTGTTAATTGAAAATTTTCAAAATCTATCTTCCTCATTTGAAGTCGAATTTTAACATTTCTTATATATTTGAGTGAGTTCGCATCTAGCTTTGTCAGATATCGTCGAATAGCATCCATTGAAGCCCATTGAGGTCAACTGTCACTTTGTGTTAATTGAAAATTTTCAAAGTCTATCTTCCTCATTTGAAGTCGAACTTCAACATTACTTGTATATTTTAGTGAGTTCGCATCTAACTTTGTCAGATATCGTCGAATATCATCCATTGAAGCCCATTGAGGTCAACTGTCACTTTGTGTTAATTGAAAATTTTCAAAGTCTATCTTCATCATTTGAAGTCGAATTACAACATTTCTCATATATTTGAGTGAGTTTGCGTCTAACTTTGTCAGATATCTTCGAAAAACATCCATTGAAGCCCATTGAAGTCAACTGTCACTTTGTGTTAATTGAAAATTTTCAAAGTCTATCTTCCTCATTTGAAGTCGAATTTCAACATTTCTTATATATTTGCGTGAGTTCGCATCTAACTCTGTCAGATATCGTCGAATAACATCCATTCAAGCCCATTGAAGTCAACTGTCACTTTGTGTTACTTGAAAATTTTCAAAGTCTATCTTCCTCATTTGAAGTCGAAGTTCAACATTTCTTGTATATTTTAGTGAGTTCGCATCTAACTTTGTCAGATATCGTCGAATTTCATCCATTGAAGCCCATTAAGGTCAACTGTCACTTTGTGTTAATTGAAAATTTTCTAAGTCTATCTTCCTCATTTGAAGTCGAATTTTAACATTTCTTATATATTTGAGTGAGTTCGCATCTAGCTTTGTCAGATATCGTCGAATATCATCCATTGAAGCCCATTGAGGTCAACTGTCACTTTATGTTAATTGAAAATTTTCAAAGTCTATCTTCCTCATTTGAAGTCGAACTTCAACATTTCTTGTATATTTTAGTGAGTTCGCATCTAACTTTGTCAGATATCGTCGAATAACATCCATTGAAGCCCATTGAAGCCAACTGTCACTTTGTGTTAATTGAAAATTTTCAAAGTCTATCTTCCTCATTGAAGTCGAATTTCAACATTTCTTATATATTTGAGTGAGTTCGCATCTAACTCTGTCAGATATCGTCGAATAACATCCATTGAAGCCCATTGAAGCCAACTGTCACTTTGTGTTAATTGAAAATTTTCAAAGTCTATCTTCCTCATTTGAAGTCGAATTTCAACATTTCTTATATATTTTAGTGAGTTCGCATCTAACACTGTCAGATATCGTCGAATATCATCCATTGAAGCCCATTGAAGTCAACTGTCACTTTGTGTTAATTGAAAATTTTCAGTCTATCTTCCTCATTTGAAGTCGAACTTCAACATTTCTTGTATATTTTAGTGAGTTCGCATCTAACTTTGTCAGATATCGTCGAATATCATCCATTGAAGCCCATTGAGGTCAACTGTCACTTTGTGTTAATTGAAAATTTTCAAAATCTATCTTCCTCATTTGAAGTCGAATTTTAACATTTCTTATATATTTGAGTGAGTTCGCATCTAGCTTTGTCAGATATCGTCGAATAGCATCCATTGAAGCCCATTGAGGTCAACTGTCACTTTGTGTTAATTGAAAATTTTCAAAGTCTATCTTCCTCATTTGAAGTCGAACTTCAACATTACTTGTATATTTTAGTGAGTTCGCATCTAACTTTGTCAGATATCGTCGAATATCATCCATTGAAGCCCATTGAGGTCAACTGTCACTTTGTGTTAATTGAAAATTTTCAAAGTCTATCTTCATCATTTGAAGTCGAATTTCAACATTTCTCATATATTTGAGTGAGTTTGCGTCTAACTTTGTCAGATATCTTCGAAAAACATCCATTGAAGCCCATTGAAGTCAACTGTCACTTTGTGTTAATTGAAAATTTTCAAAGTCTATCTTCCTCATTTGAAGTCGAATTTCAACATTTCTTATATATTTGAGTGAGTTTGCATCTAACTCTGTCAGATATCGTCGAATAACATCCATTCAAGCCCATTGAAGTCAACTGTCACTTTGTGTTACTTGAAAATTTTCAAAGTCTATCTTCCTCATTTGAAGTCGAAGTTCAACATTTCTTGTATATTTTAGTGAGTTCGCATCTAACTTTGTCAGATATCGTCGAATTTCATCCATTGAAGCCCATTAAGGTCAACTGTCACTTTGTGTTAATTGAAAATTTTCTAAGTCTATCTTCCTCATTTGAAGTCGAATTTTAACATTTCTTATATATTTGAGTGAGTTCGCATCTAGCTTTGTCAGATATCGTCGAATATCATCCATTGAAGCCCATTGAGGTCAACTGTCACTTTATGTTAATTGAAAATTTTCAAAGTCTATCTTCCTCATTTGAAGTCGAACTTCAACATTTCTTGTATATTTTAGTGAGTTCGCATCTAACTTTGTCAGATATCGTCGAATAACATCCATTGAAGCCCATTGAAGCCAACTGTCACTTTGTGTTAATTGAAAATTTTCAAAGTCTATCTTCCTCATTGAAGTCGAATTTCAACATTTCTTATATATTTGAGTGAGTTCGCATCTAACTCTGTCAGATATCGTCGAATAACATCCATTGAAGCCCATTGAAGCCAACTGTCACTTTGTGTTAATTGAAAATTTTCAAAGTCTATCTTCCTCATTTGAAGTCGAATTTGAACATTTCTTATATATTTGAGTGAGTTCGCATCTAACTTTGTCAGATATCGTCGAATAGCATCCATTGAAGCCCATTGAGGTCAACTGTCACTTTGTGTTAATTGAAAATTTTCAAAGTCTATCTTCCTCATTGAAGTCGAATTTCAACATTTCTTATATATTTGAGTGAGTTCGCATCTAACTCTGTCAGATATCGTCGAATAACATCCATTGAAGCCCATTGAAGCCAACTGTCACTTTGTGTTAATTGAAAATTTTCAAAGTCTATCTTCCTCATTTGAAGTCGAATTTCAACATTTCTTATATATTTGAGTGAGTTCGCATCTAACTTTGTCAGATATCGTCGAATAGCATCCATTGAAGCCCATTGAAGCCAACTGTCACTTTGTGTTAATTGAAAATTTTCAAAGTCTATCTTCCTCATTTGAAGTCGAATTTCAACATTTCTCATATGTTTGAGTGAGTTTGCGTCTAACTTTGTCAGATATCTTCGAAAAACATCCATTGAAGCCCATTGAGGTCAACTGTCACTTTATGTTAATTGAAAATTTTCAAAGTCTATCTTCCTCATTTGAAGTCGAACTTCAACATTTCTTGTATATTTTAGTGAGTTCGCATCTAACTTTGTCAGATATCGTCGAATTTCATCCATTGAAGCCCATTGAGGTCAACTGTCACTTTGTGTTAATTGAAAATTTTCTAAGTCTATCTTCCTCATTTGAAGTCGAATTTCAACATTTCTTATATATTTGAGTGAGTTCGCATCTAACTCTGTCAGATATCGTCGAATAACATCCATTCAAGCCCATTGAAGTCAACTGTCACTTTGTGTTACTTGAAAATTTTCAAAGTCTATCTTCCTCATTTGAAGTCGAAGTTCAACATTTCTTGTTTATTTTAGTGAGTTCGCATCTAACTTTGTCAGATATCGTCGAATTTCATCCATTGAAGCCCATTAAGGTCAACTGTCACTTTGTGTTAATTGAAAATTTTCTAAGTATATCTTCCTCATTTGAAGTCGAATTTTAACATTTCTTATATATTTGAGTGAGTTCGCATCTAGCTTTGTCAGATATCGTCGAATTTCATCCATTGAAGCCCATTAAGGTCAACTGTCACTTTGTGTTAATTGAAAATTTTCTAAGTCTATCTTCCTCATTTGAAGTCGAATTTTAACATTTCTTATATATTTGAGTGAGTTCGCATCTAACTCTGTAAGATATCGTCGAATAACATCCATTGAAGCCCATTGAGGTCAACTGTCACTTTGTGTTAATTGAAAATTTTCAAAGTCTATCTTCCTCATTTCAAGTCGAACTTCAACATTTCTTGTATATTTTAGTGAGTTCGCATCTAACTTTGTCAGATATCGTCGAATATCATCCATTGAAGCCCATTGAGGTCAACTGTCACTTTATGTTAATTGAAAATTTTCAAAGTCTATCTTCCTCATTTGAAGTCGAACTTCAACATTTCTTGTATATTTTAGTGAGTTCGCATCTAACTTTGTCAGATATCGTCGAATAACATCCATTGAAGCCCATTGAAGCCAACTGTCACTTTGTGTTAATTGAAAATTTTCAAAGTCTATCTTCCTCATTGAAGTCGAATTTCAACATTTCTTATATATTTGAGTGAGTTCGCATCTAACTGTCAGATATCATCGAAAAACATCCATTGAAGCCCATTGAAGCCAACTTTCACTTTGTGTTAATTGAAAATTTTCAAAGTCTATCTTCCTCATTTGAAGTCGAATTTCAACATTTCTCATATATTTGAGTGAGTTTGCGTCTAACTTTGTCAGATATCTTCGAAAAACATCCATTGAAGCCCATTGAAGTCAACTGTCACTTTGTGTTAATTGAAAATTTTCAAAATCTATCTTCCTCATTTGAAGTCGAATTTCAACATTTCTTATATATTTGAGTGAGTTCGCATCTAACTCTGTCAGATATCGTCGGATAACATCCATTCAAGCCCATTGAAGTCAACTGTCACTTTGTGTTACTTGAAAATTTTCAAAGTCTATCTTCCTCATTTGAAGTCGAAGTTCAACATTTCTTGTATATTTTAGTGAGTTCGCATCTAACTTTGTCACATATCGTCGAATTTCATCCATTGAAGCCCATTGAGGTCAACTGTCACTTTGTGTTAATTGAAAATTTTCAAAGTCTATCTTCCTCATTTGAAGTCGAATTTCAACATTTCTTATATATTTGAGTGAGTTCGCATCTAACTCTGTCAGATATCGTCGAATTTCATCCATTGAAGCCCATTAAGGTCAACTGTCACTTTGTGTTAATTGAAAATTTTCTAAGTCTATCTTCCTCATTTGAAGTCGAATTTTAACATTTCTTATATATTTGAGTGAGTTCGCATCTAACTCTGTCAGATATCGTCGAATAACATCCATTGAAGCCCATTGAGGTCAACTGTCACTTTGTGTTAATTGAAAATTTTCAAAGTCTATCTTCCTCATTTGAAGTCGAACTTCAACATTTCTTGTATATTTTAGTGAGTTCGCATCTAACTTTGTCAGATATCGTCGAATATCATCCATTGAAGCCCATTGAGGTCAACTGTCACTTTATGTTAATTGAAAATTTTCAAAGTCTATCTTCCTCATTTGAAGTCGAACTTCAACATTTCTTGTATATTTTAGTGAGTTCGCATCTAACTTTGTCAGATATCGTCGAATAACATCCATTGAAGCCCATTGAAGCCAACTGTCACTTTGTGTTAATTGAAAATTTTCAAAGTCTATCTTCCTCATTGAAGTCGAATTTCAACATTTCTTATATATTTGAGTGAGTTCGCATCTAACTGTCAGATATCATCGAAAAACATCCATTGAAGCCCATTGAAGCCAACTTTCACTTTGTGTTAATTGAAAATTTTCAAAGTCTATCTTCCTCATTTGAAGTCGAATTTCAACATTTCTCATATATTTGAGTGAGTTTGCGTCTAACTTTGTCAGATATCTTCGAAAAACATCCATTGAAGCCCATTGAAGTCAACTGTCACTTTGTGTTAATTGAAAATTTTCAAAATCTATCTTCCTCATTTGAAGTCGAATTTCAACATTTCTTATATATTTGAGTGAGTTCGCATCTAACTCTGTCAGATATCGTCGGATAACATCCATTCAAGCCCATTGAAGTCAACTGTCACTTTGTGTTACTTGAAAATTTTCAAAGTCTATCTTCCTCATTTGAAGTCGAAGTTCAACATTTCTTGTATATTTTAGTGAGTTCGCATCTAACTTTGTCACATATCGTCGAATTTCATCCATTGAAGCCCATTGAGGTCAACTGTCACTTTGTGTTAATTGAAAATTTTCTAAGTCTATCTTCCTCATTTGAAGTCGAATTTCAACATTTCTTATATATTTGAGTGAGTTCGCATCTAACTCTGTCAGATATCGTCGAATAACATCCATTCAAGCCCATTGAAGTCAACTGTCACTTTGTGTTACTTGAAAATTTTCAAAGTCTATCTTCCTCATTTGAAGTCGAAGTTCAACATTTCTTGTATATTTTAGTGAGTTCGCATCTAACTTTGTCAGATATCGTCGAATTTCATCCATTGAAGCCCATTAAGGTCAACTGTCACTTTGTGTTAATTGAAAATTTTCTAAGTATATCTTCCTCATTTGAAGTCGAATTTTAACATTTCTTATATATTTGAGTGAGTTCGCATCTAACTCTGTCAGATATCGTCGAATAACATCCACTGAAGCCCATTGAAGTCAACTGTCACTTTGTGTTAATTGAAAATTTTCTAAGTCTATCTTCCTCATTTGAAGTCGAATTTTAACATTTCTTATATATTTGAGTGAGTTCGCATCTAGCTTTGTCAGATATCGTCGAATTTCATCCATTGAAGCCCATTAAGGTCAACTGTCACTTTGTGTTAATTGAAAATTTTCTAAGTCTATCTTCCTCATTTGAAGTCGAATTTTAACATTTCTTATATATTTGAGTGAGTTCGCATCTAACTCTGTCAGATATCGTCGAATAACATCCATTGAAGCCCATTGAGGTCAACTGTCACTTTGTGTTAATTGAAAATTTTCAAAGTCTATCTTCCTCATTTGAAGTCGAACTTCAACATTTCTTGTATATTTTAGTGAGTTCGCATCTAACTTTGTCAGATATCGTCGAATATCATCCATTGAAGCCCATTGAGGTCAACTGTCACTTTATGTTAATTGAAAATTTTCAAAGTCTATCTTCCTCATTTGAAGTCGAACTTCAACATTTCTTGTATATTTTAGTGAGTTCGCATCTAACTTTGTCAGATATCGTCGAATAACATCCATTGAAGCCCATTGAAGCCAACTGTCACTTTGTGTTAATTGAAAATTTTCAAAGTCTATCTTCCTCATTGAAGTCGAATTTCAACATTTCTTATATATTTGAGTGAGTTCGCATCTAACTCTGTCAGATATCGTCGAATAACATCCATTGAAGCCCATTGAAGCCAACTGTCACTTTGTGTTAATTGAAAATTTTCAAAGTCTATCTTCCTCATTTGAAGTCGAATTTGAACATTTCTTATATATTTGAGTGAGTTCGCATCTAACTTTGTCAGATATCGTCGAATAGCATCCATTGAAGCCCATTGAGGTCAACGGTCACTTTGTGTTAATTGAAAATTTTCAAAGTCTATCTTCCTCATTGAAGTCGAATTTCAACATTTCTTATATATTTGAGTGAGTTCGCATCTAACTCTGTCAGATATCGTCGAATAACATCCATTGAAGCCCATTGAAGCCAACTGTCACTTTGTGTTAATTGAAAATTTTCAAAGTCTATCTTCCTCATTTGAAGTCGAATTTCAACATTTCTTATATATTTGAGTGAGTTCGCATCTAACTCTGTCAGATATCGTCGAATAACATCCATTGAAGCCCATTGAAGCCAACTGTCACTTTGTGTTAATTGAAAATTTTCAAAGTCTATCTTCCTCATTTGAAGTCGAATTTCAACATTTCTTATATATTTGAGTGAGTTCGCATCTAACTTTGTCAGATATCGTCGAATAGCATCCATTGAAGCCCATTGAAGCCAACTGTCACTTTGTGTTAATTGAAAATTTTCAAAGTCTATCTTCCTCATTTGAAGTCGAATTTCAACATTTCTCATATGTTTGAGTGAGTTTGCGTCTAACTTTGTCAGATATCTTCGAAAAACATCCATTGAAGCCCATTGAGGTCAACTGTCACTTTATGTTAATTGAAAATTTTCAAAGTCTATCTTCCTCATTTGAAGTCGAACTTCAACATTTCTTGTATATTTTAGTGAGTTCGCATCTAACTTTGTCAGATATCGTCGAATAACATCCATTGAAGCCCATTGAAGCCAACTGTCACTTTGTGTTAATTGAAAATTTTCAAAGTCTATCTTCCTCATTGAAGTCGAATTTCAACATTTCTTATATATTTGAGTGAGTTCGCATCTAACTCTGTCAGATATCGTCGAATAACATCCATTGAAGCCCATTGAAGCCAACTGTCACTTTGTGTTAATTGAAAATTTTCAAAGTCTATCTTCCTCATTTGAAGTCGAATTTGAACATTTCTTATATATTTGAGTGAGTTCGCATCTAACTTTGTCAGTTATCGTCGAATAACATCCATTGAAGCCCATTGAAGCCAACTGTCACTTTGTGTTAATTGAAAATTTTCAAAGTCTATCTTCCTCATTGAAGTCGAATTTCAACATTTCTTATATATTTGAGTGAGTTCGCATCTAACTCTGTCAGATATCGTCGAATAACATCCATTGAAGCCCATTGAAGCCAACTGTCACTTTGTGTTAATTGAAAATTTTCAAAGTCTATCTTCCTCATTTGAAGTCGAATTTCAACATTTCTTATATATTTGAGTGAGTTCGCATCTAACACTGTCAGATATCGTCGAATATCATCCATTGAAGCCCATTGAAGTCAACTGTCACTTTGTGTTAATTGAAAATTTTCAGTCTATCTTCCTCATTTGAAGTCGAACTTCAACATTTCTTGTATATTTTAGTGAGTTCGCATCTAACTTTGTCAGATATCGTCGAATATCATCCATTGAAGCCCATTGAGGTCAACTGTCACTTTGTGTTAATTGAAAATTTTCAAAATCTATCTTCCTCATTTGAAGTCGAATTTTAACATTTCTTATATATTTGAGTGAGTTCGCATCTAGCTTTGTCAGATATCGTCGAATAGCATCCATTGAAGCCCATTGAGGTCAACTGTCCCTTTGTGTTAATTGAAAATTTTCAAAGTCTATCTTCCTCATTTGAAGTCGAACTTCAACATTACTTGTATATTTTAGTGAGTTCGCATCTAACTTTGTCAGATATCGTCGAATATCATCCATTGAAGCCCATTGAGGTCAACTGTCACTTTGTGTTAATTGAAAATTTTCAAAATCTATCTTCCTCATTTGAAGTCGAATTTTAACATTTCTTATATATTTGAGTGAGTTCGCATCTAGCTTTGTCAGATATCGTCGAATAGCATCCATTGAAGCCCATTGAGGTCAACTGTCCCTTTGTGTTAATTGAAAATTTTCAAAGTCTATCTTCCTCATTTGAAGTCGAACTTCAACATTTCTTGTATATTTTAGTGAGTTCGCATCTAACTTTGTCAGATATCGTCGAATAACATCCATTGAAGCCCATTGAAGCCAACTGTCACTTTGTGTTAATTGAAAATTTTCAAAGTCTATCTTCCTCATTGAAGTCGAATTTCAACATTTCTTATATATTTGAGTGAGTTCGCATCTAACTCTGTCAGATATCGTCGAATAACATCCATTGAAGCCCATTGAAGCCAACTGTCACTTTGTGTTAATTGAAAATTTTCAAAGTCTATCTTCCTCATTTGAAGTCGAATTTGAACATTTCTTATATATTTGAGTGAGTTCGCATCTAACTTTGTCAGATATCGTCGAATAACATCCATTGAAGCCCATTGAAGCCAACTGTCACTTTGTGTTAATTGAAAATTTTCAAAGTCTATCTTCCTCATTGAAGTCGAATTTCAACATTTCTTATATATTTGAGTGAGTTCGCATCTAACTCTGTCAGATATCGTCGAATAACATCCATTGAAGCCCATTGAAGCCAACTGTCACTTTGTGTTAATTGAAAATTTTCAAAGTCTATCTTCCTCATTTGAAGTCGAATTTCAACATTTCTTATATATTTGAGTGAGTTCGCATCTAACACTGTCAGATATCGTCGAATATCATCCATTGAAGCCCATTGAAGTCAACTGTCACTTTGTGTTAATTGAAAATTTTCAGTCTATCTTCCTCATTTGAAGTCGAACTTCAACATTTCTTGTATATTTTAGTTAGTTCGCATCTAACTTTGTCAGATATCGTCGAATATCATCCATTGAAGCTCATTGAGGTCAACTGTCACTTTGTGTTAATTGAAAATTTTCAAAATCTATCTTCCTCATTTGAAGTCGAATTTTAACATTTCTTATATATTTGAGTGAGTTCGCATCTAGCTTTGTCAGATATCGTCGAATAGCATCCATTGAAGCCCATTGAGGTCAACTGTCCCTTTGTGTTAATTGAAAATTTTCAAAGTCTATCTTCCTCATTTGAAGTCGAACTTCAACATTACTTGTATATTTTAGTGAGTTCGCATCTAACTTTGTCAGATATCGTCGAATATCATCCATTGAAGCCAATTGAGGTCAACTGTCACTTTGTGTTAATTGAAAATTTTCAAAGTCTATCTTCATCATTTGAAGTCGAATTTCAACATTTCTCATATATTTGAGTGAGTTTGCGTCTAACTTTGTCAGATATCTTCGAAAAACATCCATTGAAGCCCATTGAAGTCAACTGTCACTTTGTGTTAATTGAAAATTTTCAAAGTCTATCTTCCTCATTTGAAGTCGAATTTCAACATTTCTTATATATTTGAGTGAGTTCGCATCTAACTCTGTCAGATATCGTCGAATAACATCCATTCAAGCCCATTGAAGTCAACTGTCACTTTGTGTTACTTGAAAATTTTCAAAGTCTATCTTCCTCATTTGAAGTCGAAGTTCAACATTTCTTGTATATTTTAGTGAGTTCGCATCTAACTTTGTCAGATATCGTCGAATTTCATCCATTGAAGCCCATTGAAGCCAACTGTCACTTTGTGTTAATTGAAAATTTTCAAAGTCTATCTTCCTCATTGAAGTCGAATTTCAACATTTCTTATATATTTGAGTGAGTTCGCATCTAACTCTGTCAGATATCGTCGAATAACATCCATTGAAGCCCATTGAAGCCAACTGTCACTTTGTGTTAATTGAAAATTTTCAAAGTCTATCTTCCTCATTTGAAGTCGAATTTGAACATTTCTTATATATTTGAGTGAGTTCGCATCTAACTTTGTCAGATATCGTCGAATAGCATCCATTGAAGCCCATTGAGGTCAACGGTCACTTTGTGTTAATTGAAAATTTTCAAAGTCTATCTTCCTCATTGAAGTCGAATTTCAACATTTCTTATATATTTGAGTGAGTTCGCATCTAACTCTGTCAGATATCGTCGAATAACATCCATTGAAGCCCATTGAAGCCAACTGTCACTTTGTGTTAATTGAAAATTTTCAAAGTCTATCTTCCTCATTTGAAGTCGAATTTCAACATTTCTTATATATTTGAGTGAGTTCGCATCTAACTCTGTCAGATATCGTCGAATAACATCCATTGAAGCCCATTGAAGCCAACTGTCACTTTGTGTTAATTGAAAATTTTCAAAGTCTATCTTCCTCATTTGAAGTCGAATTTCAACATTTCTTATATATTTGAGTGAGTTCGCATCTAACTTTGTCAGATATCGTCGAATAGCATCCATTGAAGCCCATTGAAGCCAACTGTCACTTTGTGTTAATTGAAAATTTTCAAAGTCTATCTTCCTCATTTGAAGTCGAATTTCAACATTTCTCATATGTTTGAGTGAGTTTGCGTCTAACTTTGTCAGATATCTTCGAAAAACATCCATTGAAGCCCATTGAGGTCAACTGTCACTTTATGTTAATTGAAAATTTTCAAAGTCTATCTTCCTCATTTGAAGTCGAACTTCAACATTTCTTGTATATTTTAGTGAGTTCGCATCTAACTTTGTCAGATATCGTCGAATAACATCCATTGAAGCCCATTGAAGCCAACTGTCACTTTGTGTTAATTGAAAATTTTCAAAGTCTATCTTCCTCATTGAAGTCGAATTTCAACATTTCTTATATATTTGAGTGAGTTCGCATCTAACTCTGTCAGATATCGTCGAATAACATCCATTGAAGCCCATTGAAGCCAACTGTCACTTTGTGTTAATTGAAAATTTTCAAAGTCTATCTTCCTCATTTGAAGTCGAATTTGAACATTTCTTATATATTTGAGTGAGTTCGCATCTAACTTTGTCAGATATCGTCGAATAACATCCATTGAAGCCCATTGAAGCCAACTGTCACTTTGTGTTAATTGAAAATTTTCAAAGTCTATCTTCCTCATTGAAGTCGAATTTCAACATTTCTTATATATTTGAGTGAGTTCGCATCTAACTCTGTCAGATAACGTCGAATAACATCCATTGAAGCCCATTGAAGCCAACTGTCACTTTGTGTTAATTGAAAATTTTCAAAGTCTATCTTCCTCATTTGAAGTCGAATTTCAACATTTCTTATATATTTGAGTGAGTTCGCATCTAACACTGTCAGATATCGTCGAATATCATCCATTGAAGCCCATTGAAGTCAACTGTCACTTTGTGTTAATTGA
>NW_026614182.1:0-15717 GCF_026230105.1 Diorhabda sublineata
TTGTGGTACTCCGAATGATGTAAAATATTTTATTAGAGCTTTACTTCTAATAACAGCTGTTTTAGAAGGAATGTCCATTGCTTGTGCGAATTTTGTGAATGCATCTGCTAAGGTTAGATAAGATTTTCCGTTATAAACAAAAACGTCGATGTGTATAATTTGAAATGGTTTTGATGCAGTTTCGGTTAACATTAGCGGAACATAAGG
This sequence comes from Diorhabda sublineata, assembly GCF_026230105.1. Lineage (NCBI taxonomy): Eukaryota > Metazoa > Arthropoda > Insecta > Coleoptera > Chrysomelidae > Diorhabda > Diorhabda sublineata. The sequence continues at coordinate 208 of NW_026614182.1, forward strand.
TTTTTCTCTAGCATATTTATTTTTCTGACAAATTTCGCAAGAATTAATGTAGTTAGTAATCGATTTTTTCATATTTTTCCAATAGTAATTTATTTTTAATTTTTCGAAGGTTTCTTGAATTCCTCTGTGTGTGGTTTTGCTTTCGTGGTAATTTCTGAATAAAAGGATCTGGTCTTCTTTATCTGATACCGTATTAACTAATTTAGTGCATTTGATAAGTCTTGGTTGATTTGAAGAGAAATGTTTCAAATAAACTCTATTAAAATCATGATACATGTTGTCTTTGTTAAAATAGAGATAGAATGTGTTGTTAAGATCTGTGTTTTCTACTAAAAATTCGAATATAAAACGTTTGTTGTCATTTTCTGGAATTTTAACTTTCGTAATCTTGTGGTTTTCGTATGTTTCGTGAGTTATGTCTAGTTTTTGATATAAATTTGGTGAACTTTGTTATTGATAATTTCATCTAATATAGGAATTCCTTGGTTAGTGGTTTCAAAATGTGAATAAATAGTTGAGGAATTGGATTTAGGGGTAGAAGGTTTCGTCCAGTTAGGTTCAGGTGTATTGAGTTCGTCTCGTATATTTGGAGGTATATTAGTGGTATTTTTGGGAGGCGGTATTTGTACGTCTGAGATAATATTTACTTTTGATTGATTTTGTTCATTGATAGAATTGTTTTCTCGTTCTAAAGAGTTTTCGAAATCTCGTAAGAATTCTAAAATTTCGTCATTCGTGTCACCGGGGTTATTAATAATTGGATCAGTTTCTAAAGCGTTAATTTGTATTCTACTTAGACAGTCAGACACAACATTTGAAGATCCGCGTTTGTAACATATTTTATAGTCGTATTCTTCTAATTTCAAACGCCATCTCACTAATTTTGAGTTGGGTTCTTTCAACTTGAAAAGCCAGGTTAGGGGTTTGTGGTCAGTATATAGGGTCGAAAGTGTTTGCAAGCCCATACGATTGCAAGTAATTCCTTTTCAATCGTAGAGTAATTGATTTCTAATCGTACAGGGTTCGTGAGGCGTAAGCTATAGGTTTGTCATTTGGAACGGTACCTTGTGATAATATTGCTCCAAGGGAATAGTTACTACTATCGGTTGTTAGAATCATTGGTTTGGAAAAGTCTGGATATTGTAATATAGGATCGTTTGTTAAAATTTCTTTGCAATTTTGAAAAGAGTTTATGAATTCCTTGTCATGAATTATTCGCATTCCTTTTTTCAAGCATTTAGTCATGGGTTTGGTCAGTTTGGCAAAATTTGGTATGAAGCGGCGGTAATATCCAAGAAGTCCAAGGAAACTTTTGATTTCGGTTTGGGTTTTGGGAATCGGGAAGTTTTTGATTACAGAAATTTTCTCAGGATTATAGTCTAAGAGCCAGTGAAAAGTTACCTGTATGTATTTGACCAGACCCGGGCTTTTGTACATTGAGATCCCTATACCTACCATACATGAGATGGGGACTCACTAAGCCCAGAGTGGTGGACGCGGCGGGCGCTCAGGTAAGACAGGTAGTGATTTTTAGCAAATTTTAAATTCATTTGACCACATCTGCCGTTTAGAAATTTAAAAATATATTATTATTATTATTATAGCAAAATAATAATGGCAGATTATTATCACGCGCTTAACATTGTGGCAGACAGGTATGAAAGTACTAAAAAAAAATAAAATTTTCAAAGTATTTGACCAGACCTGCCATTGATATATTTTGTTTAATAGGGTCTTGAAAACCTATATTCGCCACAGCAGACGTTTTCATTGATTACAGACTCCAGCAGATAACAAAACTTAGTCACTACACGGTCAGAGATGTATGCATAGACTGTCTATGTTTTACATCAATGATCAACTTTATCAATGTTTTTATAGTAATTAATATTGAATTTTGTTAATTGTGGAATAAAATTTATAAGTTTAATAATTAAAAAGTAAACCCATTTTGAATGAATCTCATACATTGAGGTTGATTACAGATAACAAATAATTATTTTAACATTTATATTATTTTGTTTTTTTTATTCATTTAAAACAATAAAAATAGATTAAAAAAAGAAATCATGCATCACAAAATATATATATTTTTCTATTGATTTGAATCTTCATTCGTCATCGTCGGAGTCACATATGACTTTGTCTAACTCGTCTTCATCATCCTTTGAATCGGATTCTGAAAAAATAAAACGTAAATAATAGAATAAAAATAATGGGTTCCTTGATTCAATATATTGGGTAAAGAATTAATTAGTATAAACTTACCAGGGATTTTGGTGATTAAGTCACTCACAGATGTAGGAAGTTGGTCTCCTTCGAACCATTCAAATACAAACTTATCATCTTGTTCCATCCAACCATACTCTAATGGATCCAACGTAGTTGGTTGCTTTTTGTAAGCATTTTTCCAAACAGATGAAATATAATTTGCTCTTAGAAATTGTTGGTAAAGCTCACTCTTACACGGTGGTATTGAGCTTGCATCAAAATTCTGAATTTTCTTGCTAAAATTTTCATTAACATCCGAAGCTTTATAATTGCTGATGAAAAGTTGGTACCTTCCATCATCAACGTCAACTGATTTTTTCGTATTGTAGAGCTGGCAGGTAAACTTCTGAATACTGTTAAACACCTCGTTTAACTGATCCTCAGTCAAATTTTCTTCACCAAGAGTAGCAAATGCTTGTTGGAATTCTACATTTTTTTCAGCAAAGTGAAAGGTCTTTTCTTTCTTTTATTAAAGAAAGCCGGATTAAAATCACACCCAGTGAACGCATGGAAGCCGATTAAGCTTTTGGCTAACAATTCACCAAGCTCGTTATAAATTTTTGTGACGTCAATATATCTTTCGTTATTTCCTGTTCCATTGAGCATCCAAATATTAGAATTAGAATTTTGTAATTGTTTCATATTCTCAATCATTATAATTAAAATATCGGTATCAGAAGATCTAATAACAATATTCGACTGGTCAGTGATATTGCAAGCATGATAAATAATCTTGGTGTCAGCTTCTTCATGTAAAGGACAACATAAATTTTCAACAACACTTGATTGAATTTTGTCATCAATAACTTTATATGATTGACAATTTCGAAAATTTAAAAAAATTTGTCGGTTACCCAAAAATGATTTCATTTCCTCAGTACACCAATGATTTGTAAAAAAATCTACTAAAGCTTCCTTAAATTTAGTATTCTTCAATTCTTTTGCAAAATCTGATGGTTGCACCTGTTCAGGCCCTGATATTGTGTAATCAATCAACGATGCTTCATGACGTAAACACCTTTCATTATCTTTTATTGATGGAAACAAATATTGATCAAAGATTACATCAATTCTCCGAGTGGAATATTTTGATACCATTTGTAAAAATTTCTTAGAAATACTTCCGAATGTTTTGGGAACTTCTTTCATAGAATGCAGAATGAAAAATCCATCAATTAAGAATACATCTGTATTAGGTGGTGGTTCCTGATCAATATTGGGTTCAAGGCACTTTGTTAGTACAGATTTATCAGTTTTACAGAAACCACCGTCTAGGTGACATAAAGCGAGAGGTACAGGAGATATTGGATACGCTAAAATATTGTGAACATCAGTTTGGTGATCCATCGAAATTCCCAACAAACGTCCGAATAAATCTCGCTGTAACTTGATCTCTTGCTGTTTACCTCCAATTTTAACAGATTTTTTCTTTACAAGTAGACTTGAAAAATTGTGTAGTGGTATTTTCTTGATGGCTTTCTCAAATCTTTTCGGATCAGATGCACATTCAGATATAAAACATGTTCGTAGCTCTTCACCAATATTTTGGATATTTAAGAGAAATTCTTCCACTTGAGTTGATGCAGCTTTCCCGGAACTTATGTTAAATAATTGATCAGGCGGTAAATCTGAGCTGAAGGGATTTACATATTGATGAAATGAATTGATAAAGTTTTTGAGTTGTTGAACACTTTTCTTAATATTATGTGGTTGCAACTCTACTGAAATATCTTGTTTTCTAGTTATTCCTAACTCATCCAACACGTGTGTAATTATACTTGAGCTGAAATCGAGTGAGTCAGATGTGAAATACCAGTAAGCGTTCTCGCAGCATCTGCATTAATAATCTGCTCTAATGTAAGATCAATAGGCTGTCTTGAAAACGGCTTACTGGTACGCTTGATTCCAAAAAATCCATTTTGAAAGTCCTGTTCTAAGCCTGGATGAGTAGTAGGAACTTTAATTAAATTGTAATGGTATTGGACCGTCCATTTTGCATAATTTTAATAATTACATATAAAAAATAAATTTGTAATTTTCGGTAAAGTATTAAGATACAATTGATAGTCACCAGCACGAATGCTCCTGCTCAGTTGTAAATAATGATGAACGAGTTTGATATAAATCATATAAAATTGAGCTGTTTTACCATATTCACCATTTAATGTTTGTTGCTCGTAAATAGCATAATCATTACAAATCTCTTTCAAGCTTTCATTGTGAATGAAAAATGAATGTGTCTGACAACTCTGTAATCGTTCAATCTCTTCAATGATATCTTCGGAAATTTGAATATTTTTATGTGTTAGAAAAGATCTAAAATGCATTATTTGTAATCCTAAAGCCATCATTGGATGTAATCTTTTACAGCGATTAAAATGTTTGCCTTCAATGAAACTTGAAACAGATCCACTAGCAAGCATTTCGCTTTCAACCATGATGGTTGATAAACCGCAATCATTTATAACTTTTCCGATTGCCTTGAAATACGACATCATTATATGAAACGCACCCAAATGTATAAATAATTTTTTGAAAGTATTACTTTCTGTCGCTTGAATTTGGAGTGCAATCTTTGCAATAGCTAAATCATAAGTCACTTGCATGTATTCTTGATTTAACTCTTGCAAGGCTGACATGCATTGTTGCATAGTTGCCAAAACGACTGCATTGTTTGTTGGTGAGTGATTAATCGGAGTCAAATACGAAATTAATTGTCGTGGAGTGTCATCTGTCATTATCCTACTGTTAAAACCAGTCCACATAGGGGTATTTAACAATCCCAAAGCATGACTTAGCAGAAAAATATTATCAATCCGATTGTAAAGACTTCCATGCACGATTATATTATTCTGTTTCTGACTTTCAGCTTGAATATTAGTAGTTTTTTTGAGTTTTTTAGCACATTGTGGTAACTCAACATCAATGTCTGCAAAAGATCGTCTTCTACGTCCACTAACTACAGTTTCTTCTCTATCATCTTCTTCATCTACATTGTCGTCTACGAAATCGGGGTCAATATTTTGATACATTATTCCAACTGTATCATGAAGAGTGTCTTTTCAACGAATCGGTCATAATTGTCATATGCCATACCTGCTGCAAGATTCTTATCTTTATTAATAACCTCTGGACATATTCCGCTTCGTGAAACTGTTGGAAACGTTGCTTCTGTTTCTAGCTCTTCGATTGCGGTGTAACTTATACAATGACCGAAATGATTTATTATATCGATAACCTTACGACTGCTCGTGATACTTTTTAAAGTTATGCCTAAGCAGATGTGTTTCGAGGTCTTAATGTTTCCATTGTGAGTCATATATACCAAGTCTTGAGACAAAGATGATACATAATGTTGAAAAGTATCGCAATTCCGCCGCTTACGATTGTAACTTCCAAGAATAGATGAGAAAAAATCGGAAACCATGGGTGGTGTTGAAGATTCACCTTTTATAAGGCGTTCACCAGTTAAAAAATCAGGTAATTTTTTTCTTTTTATGCCCAAAATTTCCGCTCGCAAAATGGCTGCGGCTTCTTGCAATATATCTTGGTCCTTCAAGTGGGCAAATAACGAATCGTCAATTGTTGAAATGCCTTTAGGGACAACAACTTTTTTTTTGTTTCATACCAAAATTTGAATTTTATCAGCAAATTTTTTGTAAATCTTTTCTTCCAAATAATGCGTTGTAAATATTGATGTTGCATCAGAGCCTCCACTTAAATCTTTAAACATTTCGAGATACTCTTTATGCAAATAACTTAGAAAATAACAACGTCCTCCATTAATTACATTTTCCTCAATTAAATGACAAATTTCTGTATAAACTGTTGCATGTATTTCTCGGTGAATGTGCCATGAAGTACGGACAGGACTTTTGACGAGTGATCTCTTCTGGTTTCTGAAATTTTGTCGAAAAACATCATGATAGTATATTTGACAAGAGGGAATACTTTGTATTTTGACTAAAGTTTCATTGTAAATTTCGGTATCTAGCTTCAATTTTGATAAAATACTTTTTGCAAATTCTTCTTTCTCTGAAATGCGTAATGGTTCATTTTTAGACCGATTTTGCTTCTTTTTTTTGTTACAAAAAAAACAAAAGTTTGGGTTTGTTGAAACAGCAGGATCGGAAGTCTGAACAGTTGATGCTTCCACTAAAACTTCAGATGTTCCTTCCTCCAACGGCTGTCCTGCTTCAGCCTCAATTTCTTTTCCAGCTTCTTCTGTTTCAGTAACACTCACATCTTCTACCAGGGAATCATGTGCGACATTATCACTAATTATTAAGTTATCAGATGGTGTAGATGGTTGTTGAATTCCAGACGAAGACGTATTGGGCTGTGAAGGAAATTTTTTTTGAACATCTGTCGAAAAAAATTTCCTTTTCAGTGCTGTAAATGTCTTATAACAACTACTATGATATGCAGCGTCAAACATTTCGTCCGGTAAAATAATATCTTTATACTTTAAGTCATGCAATTTCCTTAACCTCAAAATTTTTCGGCATTGTGACATGGTTTCTTCAGAAAATAATATTAATTAATCAGTTTTTATGGCACTACGAAATACCCACTTCAAATTCTCTTTTTCATTCGACATTATGTAAAATAAATTAATTCAATGACCGCAAAATTAACGAAAATAAATAAAGCAACACATTCACAAACACGAAGCATTTGGATGGGAGTTCACAACTATACTAAAAACATCTGACAAAAACCGTTATGGGGGTGGGAACTTAACAGAGCCCTCTCAGATATAAATTTTGAATTCTTTGAATGCTAATAACTATCAAAGAAAATACTGTAGGCTAGAATGAGTACAATAGTAATACATAGGGGGAAAAAAAGATAGCTACATAGACAGTCTATGCATACATCTCTGACCGTGTAGTGACTAAGTTTTGTTATCTGCTGGAGTCTGTAATCAATGAAAACATCTGCTGTGGCGAATATAGGTTTTTAAGACCCTATTAAACAAAATATATCAATGGCAGATCTGGTCAACTACTTTGAAAATTTTATTTTTTTTAGTACTTTCATACCTGTCTGCCATAATGTTTAACGCGTGATAATGATCTTCCATTGTTATTTTTCGATAATAATAATAATATATTTTCAAATTTCTAAACGGCAGACGTGGTCAAATGAATTTAAAATTTGCTAAAAATCACTACCTGTCTTACCTGAGTGCCCGCCGCGTCCACCACTCTGGGCTTAGTGAGTCCCCATCTCATGTATGGTAGGTATAGGGGTCTCAATGTACAAAAGCCCAGGTCTGGTCAAATACATACAGGTAGCTTTTCACTGGCTCTTAGACTATTAGGTTTTACACCTTCGGGGGTAATTATAAGACCTAAGTATACTATTGATTTTTGAAGGAATTCGGATTTGTCAAGATGTATCTTTAAGTTAAATTTTCTCAGTCTGTCAAATATTTGTTTAACTCTTTGTATGTGTTCTTGAAGAGAAGTACTGTAAATTAGGATGTCGTCAAGGTAAACGATACAGGTTTCGTCAGTAAGTCCTCGTAATACATTGTCCATTACGCTTTGAAATGTGGATGGGGCATTCTTGAGTCCAAAAGGCATTCTCTTGAATTGAAAGTGACCTTGTGGGGTACTAAAGGCAGTTTTGGGTACGTCTTCGGGGTCAACTTCGATTTGGTGGAAGCCACTAGCTAAATCCAATGATGTAAAATAGTTAGCTCTTCCTAGTCTGTCCATAATCTCACTTATTCTTGGGATTGGATAATGGTTTTGAATTGTTCTTTCATTTAGTTTGCGGTAATCTATTACCAATCTCCATTTTTTCTTGCCGGAAGCATCTGATCGTTTTGGTACGATCCAAATGGGTGCAGAAAACGGTGAAGTAGATTCTTCTATAATACCTTCGTGCAGCATTTTTCTTATTTGTTTTTTCACTTCTTCTCGATGAATTTCCGGGAACCGATAAGATTTAGTGCATATTGGACTATCGTCGGTTAACTTAATTTTATGTTTGATATCGTTAGTAAAACTTAAAGGAATACCTTCGCAATAAAAAATATCTCTATATTCATAACAAAGTTTTTTTAACGCTTCCTTTTCTTCTCTATTGCAATGATCTAATCTTATATTTTTTAAATTTTCTTTCAACTTATTGTCATTGGAATTACCTAAATTATTACCAAAATTATTGACTATATTTACTAATGCTTTTGGTGTTTCAAGGCCATTACCTAACTTTTCGTAATTTAATATTCCAATGCCATTTTTATGATTAACTGGTAATTTTACAACTTCTTGAGTACGACCTGGTATTATTAGAGAATAACTTTTTATATTATTATCAGCGTCTGTACCAAATATTAGAGGAATAATTGTATTAGGAGTAATAATTTGCTTTTTACTGAGGTTAACTCTAGCATTTAATTGTTTAAGTAAATCTGTGCCTATGATTCCATCAAATTTTTCACTAAACTTGAAAACATAAAATTTGTGAAACTCTTGTAAATTAAAAATATTGAATAATGGAATATACGCTACCTCGTCGTGATAACTAATATTATGAGCAGTTTGTATATTAAAATTTTCATTAAATATATAATTCGCATAAAATTTATAAGCTAGTTTCGGATTTATAAGTGACTTTGAGCTTCCTGTGTCAACTAAAAATTTTGCATTTATTTCTGGAATTTCTATAAATGGCAGATTTGTTTTTAATGCGTTCACATATATTAAGTTACCTTGCTTGGACTCGTGAGAGTATGAAAATCCTGAGTCTGATTATTTGATATTTCTGTAATGTGAGCATCTGTGTAAAAATCTTTGGAATTCGTCGGATTATCTACATAAGAATGTTCTGTTTCCTGTGTATAATAATTGTTTATATTAGCGTCGTCGATATTTTCATAATAGTTTGGATTTTCCGAATAAAATTTTTCATGTTAATCAGAATTATCTACAGATTGATTAATAAGTTCTGCAGATGTGAATTTGGGTCTCGAATGGGATTTAAGTACAGTATTTCCTGAAGAGATATCCATTGGTTCTGGTTTGAAAGCTTGTGAATTATTTGGACGATTATATTGCGGATTATTAGGACGAATATTTTGAGGTTGATTGAAATTCTGTGGTGGTTGTAAGGGTCTTTGTATCGGGTTGTAATTTTGGTTTGTGAAAAATGGATGACGTTGAGTTGGATAATTGTTATTTGGATGCCAATTACTGTAAGACGGATTTGTAGGAGAATGTTGTGTATACCTTGATAGGTATGATGCTGGAGGATGAGTTATTGAATTAGGTGGAATTATTGGACGGGGTGGTTGAAATGGTTGTACATTGTTATGATTTGTGGGATAATGGTTGATATTTCGTGTTCTAGTAGGTGTAACTTTCAAACTAGGTTTGAATGACACATATGGATTCAAATTACTTGATCTTTGGGTAGAGTACAAAAAGTTTTCTTCTTCAACTAACCTCATTGCCTTTTCTAGACTGTCAGGTGATCGTAAACGTATATTAGTTTGTATAGGTAAAGGTAAACCATGAACAAAAGTTTTTAAAGCTAAATTATCGTAGTTCCTGAGATGTAAGCGTTTTTCACTTGAGTCTAAATGTAAAGTGTTTAATTTAGAAATAATGAGGCTTCTAGAATCTTGGCATCGCATACCAAAATTATAAGGGGTTTCATTCTTAAATGATTTTAGGTTAATGAGATCTTGAATTAAACAGTCAATGTCTCGTTGATCTCCAAAACTTAAATTTAAAGCTTGTTTGATTTCATCCCATGTTTTTAATTCTGTGCGCAAACCAATTAATATTTGAGATCTACCTATTAATTTTCCAATACTAGCTCTAAGTAAAAATGTGTTTAACGCATTATCTGAATTACTAGCAAACGCAGAAATAAAACTTTCACAATTACCTATGAATATATTAGGCGTATGAGGGTTTCCATCAAAATTTGGAATTGAATCTAAATATAATATAAGTAGTTGATAGTTCGTACCTGATGTAGTCATTTTTAAATCTATATTTTCTAAACTATTTTCAAAATTTTTATCCTCGCTTGGTCGAAAACTTGAAATGCTTTCAAATAATATACTTATGTTTTCTACTTCAAATTCGCTCATCAAAATATACTAACGATTATATATTTATATAACTACTAAATTATTGGATGTGAAAAAAGGAAATAATAATGAGCACTTACGTTACAACTAAAGCTATCATATTCTAGGGGTCCTAAAGGTTGGAACGATGTTAGTTCTTAGCCCAGGAAAATCGTGGTCCTCGTTTTCTAGCTCTTCTGAAGTTCTTCACTGGTGTCTTCCACTGGAACCGCCGGAATTGCTCGATGTCCACTCGAACTATCTGCAGTTCTTCGGTATGCACTCGAATTCACAGTTTCCGAACACAAATTCGAATATTTCGGTTAATCGTTGAAACGAAAAATTTTCCGTGCGATACGTTAAATTTCCGAAATATCTTACTGACTGCGCCAAGTACGTTACTGAACTTCAAAAAGGCGTTTTTAAAAATGAATTACACGTTGAGAAACGTTTATTCAATACATTGACAAAACAGAATCTGATACTATTACAAGTTTACAATATTTATATGTTTTACAAAGTGCCTCGTCGGCGTTATACAATAAAGCTTAATAAACAATGTTCATTGACGTAACTCTTACCTCTAACGCTCAGTCTAATGAAAACAGAATGGTATACGAAACCAACTTGGTCCTCAAGATATTCGAACTTTAATTCGTTTCATTTTATGTCACAAAGAAGATCAGTGATAATAAGTTTGGCTAATAGATGTATCCAACTAGTTACAAAAAGAATGAGAGTGAGATGAATAATCATGATAATATAAAGTTCTTTTATCGTTAAAAGCTGACATAGATATTTTTATATAAAGTGAGCGAAATAACTCCACATAACTCCTCCCTCTTTAAGTTAAAACGACACCGTCAAAAGGGTTGTTGGTTGGCTTTTTTCATCTTCTTTAGTTTGAAATGTCTCCAAAATATCCAGATTACTATGGCTGTTATTATGAATAGTAAAAGTCTGAAAATATTCTCCATATTGCGGGGTGTACTGTTTGATTTTGTATTGGTTTCGTTATTTCAGCTTGGAGCTCCGAATCCTTAATTGATGGAAGGTCGATTGTTTCTAGTTTAATGGGTTATTTTGTGTGCTTTCTGTTCCAGCGAATTCCCAATCAAATTTTGGAAGTATCAGAAGGTTTACAGCGGTTGTTTTTTGAGTATTACTAAACGTGGAATTTTCCGTATTGTTTTGATAACCTGTAAGAATTTTGATTAGGGTATTTTGTTTAATCAATAGTATGCGTATCTTTTCGCAGTTTGATTCGATTTTGACTGGGACGGTGGATGGTAATGCTAGTATAAACTTTTCGTCAATTCTTTCAATCAGTGGATGGGCTTGCTTGACAGGTGGGTTTTTCGGCTTTTAATAATGGAATGATACAGAGTCTGCTCTGATGTCTTCATGATTTTGGCACAAGTAGAGGCTACTCAGCTTCGGACACAGGATGTCTTCATACTGGTGGCTGCTTGTACCGAGTATTAAAAAGGGTTTTTCGGGAATAATTATGGAATTATGATAGGAAAGGCTGATAAGATGAAAGTTTTGGTAAGTATAGTCTTTTAAGATAGGTGAGTGTATTGCAAAGATTACAGTTTGTATACCAGCCAATTCATAATAATAAAATGGATTCTTGAATCAAATGATTTTGTTTTCTCCGTAGATTTTACAGTAGATTATATATATATATATATATATATATATATATATATATATATATCTTCGGTAAAATTACTTAATTCTGTAGAGAGTTTTTTTGATTTGATTTTTGTTTAGGCTTAGAACAGTTCTGTTATAGTGGTCGATAAGGTTGAATTTTAACGATGTCTGAAGTTCTAATTGATGCTTGATAGAATTTTGTTTTCATCATCTGAAATACATCAATGTGAATAATTTCGAATGGTTTTGTGGGAGTGAGTGTGAGTGAATATTTGATAAATGGAGGCCAACAGTATTTTGATTTTAAAGCTTCTAGAGTTTCGTTGATTCCTCTGTGGAATGTTTTAGTTTCGTGATGATACTGTGAAATTTTTTTGTGTTATCGGCGGTTTCTACATCTCTAACAAATTTTCGTGAAACTACTAAATTGAATGCGTGATTTTTAAAAGTTTTCTGGAGAGTAGTTATTAATTTTGGGATTAAATCGGCTGAGGAATATGGGATATGTAAACAATAAAGTTTTTTCGGATCTATAAAGTTTTTGAATACACGTATGATTTCTTTTTCGAATTTATTTATCAAATTAATTGAAATACGCGTTTTTGTGTCAAATGAAGTCTGTTTGGTTATGTTAAAAACTTTATGTTCATTTTGCTTGATTATTAATTGATTGTTGTAAGAATTAGTTATATTTTTGTTATACAGTATACCTACTATTGGATTATCTGGTGCTGAGTGTACTGTTTCGTCATCGTCATAGTAGGTTTAGCATTTGAATTGAGGAGTTTTTCCAATTCGTCCATTATTTCTTGTTCCGTTAGGTTTTGACTGTTCGTGGTATTTTCGTCTGCATGTTCCTATTATTTCGTCCATGTCTCCTGTGTTTCCTAATAAAGATTCGTTCTCGATATCCATTGCGTTGATTTCTATTCGGCTCAGGGCATCGGCATTAGAGTTTTACGAACCGGGCTTATATTGTATTTCGAAATCGTATTCCTCTAGTAGAAGTCTCCATCGTATTAGTTTCGAATTGGGTTCTTTTAGATTGAAGATCCATTTGAGGGGTTTGTGGTCAGTAATTAGTTTCACTTTGCGCCCATAAATGTATGGTCGGAAGTGCTTTACAGTCCAAGTAATTGCTAAAAGTTCTTTCTCTATAGTACTATAATTAGAGGCATCAGTTGAAACATTAAAGAGTTTTTCAAAGTCGGGAAATTGTAGGATAGGGTCATTTGTTAACAAATTTTTACAAAGTGTGAACGTTTCAATGAATTCGGGAGAATGAACAATTTTTCCTCCTTTTTTCAGACATTTGGTAAAAGGTTCCGTAATTTTCGCGGAAGATAAATTTTCTATAATAGCCTAATAAACCGAGAAATGACTTCTTTAGCTGTTTTTGATAGAGAAAATCGTTTTATGGCATCTATTTTCTTTGGGAGAAATTCTGATTTATTCAATTGAATTTTTAGGTTAGTTTTTCTTCTTCTTCGAAATAGTAGCTTGAGATTAGCTATATGCTCTTCTAGGCTTGAACTGAAGATAATTATATCGCCATGTAAACCATGCAGATTTTTCCTTGGAGAGCTTTCAGGACGTTGTCCATGACATGCTGAAAAGTGTCAGGGGAGTTCCGGAATCCAAATGGCATACGTAAATATTCGTAGTGCCCATTTTCTACTCTGAATGCTGTTTTCGATATGGAATTCTCATGCATCTGCATTTGATGAAAGCCTGAATCCAGGTCTATGGTTGAGAAATATTGACATCTGCCTAGCTGGTCTAATACATCTTCTATTCGTGGTACAGGGTAACGGTCTTCCAAAGTTTTCTTGTTCACTTTTCTGTAATCTATGATGATTCTCCATTGTTGTTTATTGCTAGAGTCGGTTTTCTTCGGGACTATCCATACGGGGTTGCTCCATGGGGAGGAACTTTGTCTAATCATTCCATCGTCTAACATCTTCGTTATCTGTCGTTGAACCTCTTCCTTATGTATAAAGGTGTAACGATATGATTTCGTGTGTACCGGTACTTCGTCAAATGTTTTAATTTCATGTTTTATTTCATTCGTAAAAGTGAATTTGTCCTTAGCTTTGTGGAATATATCTTTAAAGTCGTTGCATAATTTAAGAATAGCCTTTTTTTTCTTCTTCGTTCAGGTGATCCGTTCTAATGAAATTTTGTATATTTTCATCATAATATTTTAAATAATTATTTTGTAAAATATCCTCGTATAATAAAAATTATTTTGTTTCACAGTATTAGTAAGAGGTATTACTTTCAGTCTGTCTTTAATTATAATTTCAACAAGTTTATCGCTGCGGTTTATTATCTCAGTTTTCGCGAAACCGTTTTTTGCAATTGTAATAGTTTCTGGGAAATAAAAGATTATCTATATTTTGACTGGGTAGTATGACTTCTCCATTTAAATAGCTGACTGGGATTTTCACGACAGCAGTGTTGACTCTTGAGAGTGAACACATATTTTAAAATCTTCTATATCAAAATCATAAGAAATCGGAATTTGAATATTATTTTTAAAATCAACACATAATCTGAGTTTTTTTATTCCATCAAACCGATGAGGTCGTCGAAATAGTTATGAAAATTAAATAAACTGCTGTCGATATTGTGGTTGTTTCTTGATAAATAGTATTGGGGAAGAATTGTTCTGCGATACTGGGATTTAAAATTGATTGCATACTGTCAGTATCTACTAGGAGTTTCATTGGAGGATTGTTAATTTTTATGTATGGTAATTGTGTGTTATTAGAATCAGAAAATATTTCATTTATGTTGCATTGTCTTTCGGGCTCGTCATGCGAAAATGTTTTTGTGTTATCATTTGAAAAATTGGCATTATATGTGACCGAAAATCAGGGTAATTGAATCGGTGGGTGCAGAAACAACGTCAGTCACAAATTTCAAATTTTTCAGGAGGGAGGAAAAACGTAATAATTGCTCCAAATTTTAAAATATTTGAGAACTTTTTTTTCCTTTGTCATAACATGCTTTTATGTTGCTGTTATAAAAAATTACCTAATTTCCACATAAATTAGGCTCAGGAGAATTAAAACTATGATTTTGACTAATGCTGTCTATGCACTCAATTGTTTTTACAGACAGTAGGAAACTTGGTAAAAGATAATCATTCGTTAAAAGTTTGTATTTGTTATTAATTTTGTTACGATTTTAGTTAATAATATTAATTTTAATTAATTTCACAAAAAATTTATAAACGTATATTTTTTCATATTACATGAGAAATGAAGTTACAGTATTGTAAAGTCATAAGACAGGAATATAACAAACTGAAACGCTCTTAAAATAGATCATTCTCGACAATAGTATCATTGTCATGTTCATTGGTTGGCCAGGTAAATAGTTTATCATAAAAAACTTTGAAGTTTTCATGAATATGAACAATCATTTTCTTGATGTCTTCCATTTTCTTTATGTTGATTGGAACTTTCCCTGATGGGTAG
>NW_026614183.1:0-15646 GCF_026230105.1 Diorhabda sublineata
ACGGTTTTATAGACACTAGCGCCCTCTGCCGGCCAGAAGACAAACTAAACACGGTTTTATAGACACTAGCGCCCTCTGCCGGCCAGGCGCCAAACTTGACACGAATTTACAGACACTAGCGCCCTCTGCCGGCCAGAAGCCACACTTAACACGGTTTTATAGACACTAGTGCCCTCTACCGGCCAGACGCCAAACTTGACACGAATTTACAGACACTAGCGCCACCTGCCGGCCAGAAGCCACACTTAACACGGTTTTATAGACACTAGCGCCCTCTGCCGGCCAGGCGCCAAACTTGACACGGTTTTTTTTTTTCGATGTTATTACTATTTCATACAACTTTTATATGTTACACCTCGACAAGTTCTTATATCCTACCGGCCAGAAGAAAAACTAAACACGGTTTTATAGACACTAGCGCCACCTGCCGGCAAGAAGACAAACTAAACACGGTTTTATAGACACTAGCGCCCTCTGCCGGCCTGAAGCCACGCTTAACACGGTTTTATACACACTAGCGCCACCTGCCGGCCAGAAGACAAACTAAACACGGTTTTATAGACACTAGCGCCCTCTGCCAGCCAGACGCCAAACTTGACACGAATTTACAGACACTAGCGCCCTCTGCCGGCCAGAAGACAAACTAAACACGGTTTTATAGACACTAGCGCCCTCTGCCGGCCAGACGCCAAACTTGACACGAATTTACAGACACTAGCGCCACCTGCCGGCCAGAAGCCACACTTAACACGGTTTTATAGACACTAGCGCCCTCTGCCGGCCAGACGCCAAACTTGACACGAATTTACAGACACTAGCGCCCTCTGCCGGCCAGAAGCCACACTTAACACGGTTTTATAGACACTAGTGCCCTCTACCGGCCAGACGCCAAACTTGACACGAATTTACAGACACTAGCGCCACCTGCCGGCCAGAAGCCACACTTAACACGGTTTTATAGACACTAGCGCCCTCTGCCGGCCAGGCGCCAAACTTGACACGGTTTTTTTTTTTCGATGTTATTACTATTTCATACAACTTTTATATGTTACACCTCGACAAGTTCTTATATCCTACCGGCCAGAAGAAAAACTAAACACGGTTTTATAGACACTAGCGCCACCTGCCGGCAAGAAGACAAACTAAACACGGTTTTATAGACACTAGCGCCCTCTGCCGGCCTGAAGCCACGCTTAACACGGTTTTATACACACTAGCGCCACCTGCCGGCCAGAAGACAAACTAAACACGGTTTTATAGACACTAGCGCCCTCTGCCAGCCAGACGCCAAACTTGACACGAATTTACAGACACTAGCGCCCTCTGCCGGCCAGAAGACAAACTAAACACGGTTTTATAGACACTAGCGCCCTCTGCCGGCCAGACGCCAAACTTGACACGAATTTACAGACACTAGCGCCACCTGCCGGCCAGAAGCCACACTTAACACGGTTTTATAGACACTAGCGCCCTCTGCCGGCCAGGCGCCAAACTTGCACGAATTCACAGACACTAGCGCCACCTGCCGGCCAGAAGCCACACTTAACACGGTTTTATAGACACTAGCGCCCTCTGCCGGCCAGAAGACAAACTAAACACGGTTTTATAGACACTAGCGCCCTCTGCCGGCCAGGCGCCAAACTTGACACGAATTTACAGACACTAGCGCCCTCTGCCGGCCAGAAGCCACACTTAACACGGTTTTATAGACACTAGTGCCCTCTACCGGCCAGACGCCAAACTTGACACGAATTTACAGACACTAGCGCCACCTGCCGGCCAGAAGCCACACTTAACACGGTTTTATAGACACTAGCGCCCTCTGCCGGCCAGGCGCCAAACTTGACACGGTTTTTTTTTTTCGATGTTATTACTATTTCATACAACTTTTATATGTTACACCTCGACAAGTTCTTATATCCTACCGGCCAGAAGAAAAACTAAACACGGTTTTATAGACACTAGCGCCACCTGCCGGCAAGAAGACAAACTAAACACGGTTTTATAGACACTAGCGCCCTCTGCCGGCCTGAAGCCACGCTTAACACGGTTTTATACACACTAGCGCCACCTGCCGGCCAGAAGACAAACTAAACACGGTTTTATAGACACTAGCGCCCTCTGCCAGCCAGACGCCAAACTTGACACGAATTTACAGACACTAGCGCCCTCTGCCGGCCAGAAGACAAACTAAACACGGTTTTATAGACACTAGCGCCCTCTGCCGGCCAGACGCCAAACTTGACACGAATTTACAGACACTAGCGCCACCTGCCGGCCAGAAGCCACACTTAACACGGTTTTATAGACACTAGCGCCCTCTGCCGGCCAGGCGCCAAACTTGCACGAATTCACAGACACTAGCGCCACCTGCCGGCCAGAAGCCACACTTAACACGGTTTTATAGACACTAGCGCCCTCTGCCGGCCAGAAGACAAACTAAACACGGTTTTATAGACACTAGCGCCACCTGCCGGCCAGAAGCCACACTTAACACGGTTTTATAGACACTAGCGCCCTCTGCCGGCCAGGCGCCAAACTTGACACGGTTTTTTTTTTTCGATGTTATTACTATTTCATACAACTTTTATATGTTACACCTCGACAAGTTCTTATATCCTACCGGCCAGAAGAAAAACTAAACACGGTTTTATAGACACTAGCGCCACCTGCCGGCAAGAAGACAAACTAAACACGGTTTTATAGACACTAGCGCCCTCTGCCGGCCTGAAGCCACGCTTAACACGGTTTTATACACACTAGCGCCACCTGCCGGCCAGAAGACAAACTAAACACGGTTTTATAGACACTAGCGCCCTCTGCCAGCCAGACGCCAAACTTGACACGAATTTACAGACACTAGCGCCCTCTGCCGGCCAGAAGACAAACTAAACACGGTTTTATAGACACTAGCGCCCTCTGCCGGCCAGACGCCAAACTTGACACGAATTTACAGACACTAGCGCCACCTGCCGGCCAGAAGCCACACTTAACACGGTTTTATAGACACTAGCGCCCTCTGCCGGCCAGAAGACAAACTAAACACGGTTTTATAGACACTAGCGCCCTCTGCCGGCCAGGCGCCAAACTTGACACGAATTTACAGACACTAGCGCCACCTGCCGGCCAGAAGCCACACTTAACACGGTTTTATAGACACTAGCGCCCTCTGCCGGCCAGGCGCCAAACTTGACACGAATTTACAGACACTAGCGCCCTCTGCCGGCCAGAAGCCACACTTAACACGGTTTTATAGACACTAGTGCCCTCTACCGGCCAGACGCCAAACTTGACACGAATTTACAGACACTAGCGCCACCTGCCGGCCAGAAGCCACACTTAACACGGTTTTATAGACACTAGCGCCCTCTGCCGGCCAGGCGCCAAACTTGACACGGTTTTTTTTTTCGATGTTATTACTATTTCATACAACTTTTATATGTTACACCTCGACAAGTTCTTATATCCTACCGGCCAGAAGAAAAACTAAACACGGTTTTATAGACACTAGCGCCACCTGCCGGCAAGAAGACAAACTAAACACGGTTTTATAGACACTAGCGCCCTCTGCCGGCCTGAAGCCACGCTTAACACGGTTTTATACACACTAGCGCCACCTGCCGGCCAGAAGACAAACTAAACACGGTTTTATAGACACTAGCGCCCTCTGCCAGCCAGACGCCAAACTTGACACGAATTTACAGACACTAGCGCCCTCTGCCGGCCAGAAGACAAACTAAACACGGTTTTATAGACACTAGCGCCCTCTGCCGGCCAGACGCCAAACTTGACACGAATTTACAGACACTAGCGCCACCTGCCGGCCAGAAGCCACACTTAACACGGTTTTATAGACACTAGCGCCCTCTGCCGGCCAGGCGCCAAACTTGCACGAATTCACAGACACTAGCGCCACCTGCCGGCCAGAAGCCACACTTAACACGGTTTTATAGACACTAGCGCCCTCTGCCGGCCAAAAGACAAACTAAACACGGTTTTATAGACACTAGCGCCCTCTGCCGGCCAGGCGCCAAACTTGACACGAATTTACAGACACTAGCGCCACCTGCCGGCCAGAAGCCACACTTAACACGGTTTTATAGACACTAGCGCCCTCTGCCGGCCAGACGCCAAACTTGACACGAATTTACAGACACTAGCGCCCTCTGCCGGCCAGAAGCCACACTTAACACGGTTTTATAGACACTAGTGCCCTCTACCGGCCAGACGCCAAACTTGACACGAATTTACAGACACTAGCGCCACCTGCCGGCCAGAAGCCACACTTAACACGGTTTTATAGACACTAGCGCCCTCTGCCGGCCAGGCGCCAAACTTGACACGGTTTTTTTTTTTCGATGTTATTACTATTTCATACAACTTTTATATGTTACACCTCGACAAGTTCTTATATCCTACCGGCCAGAAGAAAAACTAAACACGGTTTTATAGACACTAGCGCCACCTGCCGGCAAGAAGACAAACTAAACACGGTTTTATAGACACTAGCGCCCTCTGCCGGCCTGAAGCCACGCTTAACACGGTTTTATACACACTAGCGCCACCTGCCGGCCAGAAGACAAACTAAACACGGTTTTATAGACACTAGCGCCCTCTGCCAGCCAGACGCCAAACTTGACACGAATTTACAGACACTAGCGCCCTCTGCCGGCCAGAAGACAAACTAAACACGGTTTTATAGACACTAGCGCCCTCTGCCGGCCAGACGCCAAACTTGACACGAATTTACAGACACTAGCGCCACCTGCCGGCCAGAAGCCACACTTAACACGGTTTTATAGACACTAGCGCCCTCTGCCGGCCAGGCGCCAAACTTGCACGAATTCACAGACACTAGCGCCACCTGCCGGCCAGAAGCCACACTTAACACGGTTTTATAGACACTAGCGCCCTCTGCCGGCCAGAAGACAAACTAAACACGGTTTTATAGACACTAGCGCCCTCTGCCGGCCAGGCGCCAAACTTGACACGAATTTACAGACACTAGCGCCACCTGCCGGCCAGAAGCCACACTTAACACGGTTTTATAGACACTAGCGCCCTCTGCCGGCCAGACGCCAAACTTGACACGAATTTACAGACACTAGCGCCCTCTGCCGGCCAGAAGCCACACTTAACACGGTTTTATAGACACTAGTGCCCTCTACCGGCCAGACGCCAAACTTGACACGAATTTACAGACACTAGCGCCACCTGCCGGCCAGAAGCCACACTTAACACGGTTTTATAGACACTAGCGCCCTCTGCCGGCCAGGCGCCAAACTTGACACGGTTTTTTTTTTCGATGTTATTACTATTTCATACAACTTTTATATGTTACACCTCGA
Organism: Diorhabda sublineata; assembly: GCF_026230105.1. Taxonomy (NCBI): domain Eukaryota; kingdom Metazoa; phylum Arthropoda; class Insecta; order Coleoptera; family Chrysomelidae; genus Diorhabda; species Diorhabda sublineata. The sequence goes on from NW_026614183.1 coordinate 5,349, forward strand.
CAAGTTCTTATATCCTACCGGCCAGAAGAAAAACTAAACACGGTTTTATAGACACTAGCGCCACCTGCCGGCCAGAAGACAAACTAAACACGGTTTTATAGACACTAGCGCCCTCTGCCAGCCAGACGCCAAACTTGACACGAATTTACAGACACTAGCGCCCTCTGCCGGCCAGAAGACAAACTAAACACGGTTTTATAGACACTAGCGCCCTCTGCCGGCCAGACGCCAAACTTGACACGAATTTACAGACACTAGCGCCACCTGCCGGCCAGAAGCCACACTTAACACGGTTTTATAGACACTAGCGCCCTCTGCCGGCCAGGCGCCAAACTTGCACGAATTCACAGACACTAGCGCCACCTGCCGGCCAGAAGCCACACTTAACACGGTTTTATAGACACTAGCGCCCTCTGCCGGCCAGAAGACAAACTAAACACGGTTTTATAGACACTAGCGCCCTCTGCCGGCCAGGCGCCAAACTTGACACGAATTTACAGACACTAGCGCCACCTGCCGGCCAGAAGCCACACTTAACACGGTTTTATAGACACTAGCGCCCTCTGCCGGCCAGACGCCAAACTTGACACGAATTTACAGACACTAGCGCCACCTGCCGGCCAGAAGCCACACTTAACACGGTTTTATAGACACTAGCGCCCTCTGCCGGCCAGGCGCCAAACTTGACACGGTTTTTTTTTTTCGATGTTATTACTATTTCATACAACTTTTATATGTTACACCTCGACAAGTTCTTATATCCTACCGGCCAGAAGAAAAACTAAACACGGTTTTATAGACACTAGCGCCACCTGCCGGCAAGAAGACAAACTAAACACGGTTTTATAGACACTAGCGCCCTCTGCCGGCCTGAAGCCACGCTTAACACGGTTTTATACACACTAGCGCCACCTGCCGGCCAGAAGACAAACTAAACACGGTTTTATAGACACTAGCGCCCTCTGCCAGCCAGACGCCAAACTTGACACGAATTTACAGACACTAGCGCCCTCTGCCGGCCAGAAGACAAACTAAACACGGTTTTATAGACACTAGCGCCCTCTGCCGGCCAGACGCCAAACTTGACACGAATTTACAGACACTAGCGCCACCTGCCGGCCAGAAGCCACACTTAACACGGTTTTATAGACACTAGCGCCCTCTGCCGGCCAGGCGCCAAACTTGACACGGTTTTTTTTTTTCGATGTTATTACTATTTCATACAACTTTTATATGTTACACCTCGACAAGTTCTTATATCCTACCGGCCAGAAGAAAAACTAAACACGGTTTTATAGACACTAGCGCCACCTGCCGGCAAGAAGACAAACTAAACACGGTTTTATAGACACTAGCGCCCTCTGCCGGCCTGAAGCCACGCTTAAAACGGTTTTATACACACTAGCGCCACCTGCCGGCCAGAAGACAAACTAAACACGGTTTTATAGACACTAGCGCCCTCTGCCAGCCAGACGCCAAACTTGACACGAATTTACAGACACTAGCGCCCTCTGCCGGCCAGAAGACAAACTAAACACGGTTTTATAGACACTAGCGCCCTCTGCCGGCCAGACGCCAAACTTGACACGAATTTACAGACACTAGCGCCACCTGCCGGCCAGAAGCCACACTTAACACGGTTTTATAGACACTAGCGCCCTCTGCCGGCCAGGCGCCAAACTTGACACGGTTTTATAGACACTAGCGCCACCTGCCGGCCAGAAGACAAACTTAACACGGTTTTATAGACACTAGCGCCCTCTGCCGGCCAGGCGCCAAACTTGCACGAATTCACAGACACTAGCGCCACCTGCCGGCCAGAAGCCACACTTAACACGGTTTTATAGACACTAGCGCCCTCTGCCGGCCAGAAGACAAACTAAACACGGTTTTATAGACACTAGCGCCACCTGCCGGCCAGAAGCCACACTTAACACGGTTTTATAGACACTAGCGCCCTCTGCCGGCCAGGCGCCAAACTTGACACGGTTTTTTTTTTTCGATGTTATTACTATTTCATACAACTTTTATATGTTACACCTCGACAAGTTCTTATATCCTACCGGCCAGAAGAAAAACTAAACACGGTTTTATAGACACTAGCGCCACCTGCCGGCAAGAAGACAAACTAAACACGGTTTTATAGACACTAGCGCCCTCTGCCGGCCTGAAGCCACGCTTAACACGGTTTTATACACACTAGCGCCACCTGCCGGCCAGAAGACAAACTAAACACGGTTTTATAGACACTAGCGCCCTCTGCCAGCCAGACGCCAAACTTGACACGAATTTACAGACACTAGCGCCCTCTGCCGGCCAGAAGACAAACTAAACACGGTTTTATAGACACTAGCGCCCTCTGCCGGCCAGACGCCAAACTTGACACGAATTTACAGACACTAGCGCCACCTGCCGGCCAGAAGCCACACTTAACACGGTTTTATAGACACTAGCGCCCTCTGCCGGCCAGACGCCAAACTTGACACGAATTTACAGACACTAGCGCCCTCTGCCGGCCAGAAGCCACACTTAACACGGTTTTATAGACACTAGTGCCCTCTACCGGCCAGACGCCAAACTTGACACGAATTTACAGACACTAGCGCCACCTGCCGGCCAGAAGCCACACTTAACACGGTTTTATAGACACTAGCGCCCTCTGCCGGCCAGGCGCCAAACTTGACACGGTTTTTTTTTTCGATGTTATTACTATTTCATACAACTTTTATATGTTACACCTCGACAAGTTCTTATATCCTACCGGCCAGAAGAAAAACTAAACACGGTTTTATAGACACTAGCGCCACCTGCCGGCAAGAAGACAAACTAAACACGGTTTTATAGACACTAGCGCCCTCTGCCGGCCTGAAGCCACGCTTAACACGGTTTTATACACACTAGCGCCACCTGCCGGCCAGAAGACAAACTAAACACGGTTTTATAGACACTAGCGCCCTCTGCCAGCCAGACGCCAAACTTGACACGAATTTACAGACACTAGCGCCCTCTGCCGGCCAGAAGACAAACTAAACACGGTTTTATAGACACTAGCGCCCTCTGCCGGCCAGACGCCAAACTTGACACGAATTTACAGACACTAGCGCCACCTGCCGGCCAGAAGCCACACTTAACACGGTTTTATAGACACTAGCGCCCTCTGCCGGCCAGGCGCCAAACTTGCACGAATTCACAGACACTAGCGCCACCTGCCTGCCAGAAGCCACACTTAACACGGTTTTATAGACACTAGCGCCCTCTGCCGGCCAGAAGACAAACTAAACACGGTTTTATAGACACTAGCGCCCTCTGCCGGCCAGGCGCCAAACTTGACACGAATTTACAGACACTAGCGCCCTCTGCCGGCCAGAAGCCACACTTAACACGGTTTTATAGACACTAGTGCCCTCTACCGGCCAGACGCCAAACTTGACACGAATTTACAGACACTAGCGCCACCTGCCGGCCAGAAGCCACACTTAACACGGTTTTATAGACACTAGCGCCCTCTGCCGGCCAGGCGCCAAACTTGACACGGTTTTTTTTTTTCGATGTTATTACTATTTCATACAACTTTTATATGTTACACCTCGACAAGTTCTTATATCCTACCGGCCAGAAGAAAAACTAAACACGGTTTTATAGACACTAGCGCCACCTGCCGGCAAGAAGACAAACTAAACACGGTTTTATAGACACTAGCGCCCTCTGCCGGCCTGAAGCCACGCTTAACACGGTTTTATACACACTAGCGCCACCTGCCGGCCAGAAGACAAACTAAACACGGTTTTATAGACACTAGCGCCCTCTGCCAGCCAGACGCCAAACTTGACACGAATTTACAGACACTAGCGCCCTCTGCCGGCCAGAAGACAAACTAAACACGGTTTTATAGACACTAGCGCCCTCTGCCGGCCAGACGCCAAACTTGACACGAATTTACAGACACTAGCGCCACCTGCCGGCCAGAAGCCACACTTAACACGGTTTTATAGACACTAGCGCCCTCTGCCGGCCAGACGCCAAACTTGACACGAATTTACAGACACTAGCGCCCTCTGCCGGCCAGAAGCCACACTTAACACGGTTTTATAGACACTAGTGCCCTCTACCGGCCAGACGCCAAACTTGACACGAATTTACAGACACTAGCGCCACCTGCCGGCCAGAAGCCACACTTAACACGGTTTTATAGACACTAGCGCCCTCTGCCGGCCAGGCGCCAAACTTGACACGGTTTTTTTTTTTCGATGTTATTACTATTTCATACAACTTTTATATGTTACACCTCGACAAGTTCTTATATCCTACCGGCCAGAAGAAAAACTAAACACGGTTTTATAGACACTAGCGCCACCTGCCGGCAAGAAGACAAACTAAACACGGTTTTATAGACACTAGCGCCCTCTGCCGGCCTGAAGCCACGCTTAACACGGTTTTATACACACTAGCGCCACCTGCCGGCCAGAAGACAAACTAAACACGGTTTTATAGACACTAGCGCCCTCTGCCAGCCAGACGCCAAACTTGACACGAATTTACAGACACTAGCGCCCTCTGCCGGCCAGAAGACAAACTAAACACGGTTTTATAGACACTAGCGCCCTCTGCCGGCCAGACGCCAAACTTGACACGAATTTACAGACACTAGCGCCACCTGCCGGCCAGAAGCCACACTTAACACGGTTTTATAGACACTAGCGCCCTCTGCCGGCCAGGCGCCAAACTTGCACGAATTCACAGACACTAGCGCCACCTGCCGGCCAGAAGCCACACTTAACACGGTTTTATAGACACTAGCGCCCTCTGCCGGCCAGAAGACAAACTAAACACGGTTTTATAGACACTAGCGCCCTCTGCCGGCCAGGCGCCAAACTTGACACGAATTTACAGACACTAGCGCCCTCTGCCGGCCAGAAGCCACACTTAACACGGTTTTATAGACACTAGTGCCCTCTACCGGCCAGACGCCAAACTTGACACGAATTTACAGACACTAGCGCCACCTGCCGGCCAGAAGCCACACTTAACACGGTTTTATAGACACTAGCGCCCTCTGCCGGCCAGGCGCCAAACTTGACACGGTTTTTTTTTTTCGATGTTATTACTATTTCATACAACTTTTATATGTTACACCTCGACAAGTTCTTATATCCTACCGGCCAGAAGAAAAACTAAACACGGTTTTATAGACACTAGCGCCACCTGCCGGCAAGAAGACAAACTAAACACGGTTTTATAGACACTAGCGCCCTCTGCCGGCCTGAAGCCACGCTTAACACGGTTTTATACACACTAGCGCCACCTGCCGGCCAGAAGACAAACTAAACACGGTTTTATAGACACTAGCGCCCTCTGCCAGCCAGACGCCAAACTTGACACGAATTTACAGACACTAGCGCCCTCTGCCGGCCAGAAGACAAACTAAACACGGTTTTATAGACACTAGCGCCCTCTGCCGGCCAGACGCCAAACTTGACACGAATTTACAGACACTAGCGCCACCTGCCGGCCAGAAGCCACACTTAACACGGTTTTATAGACACTAGCGCCCTCTGCCGGCCAGACGCCAAACTTGACACGAATTTACAGACACTAGCGCCCTCTGCCGGCCAGAAGCCACACTTAACACGGTTTTATAGACACTAGTGCCCTCTACCGGCCAGACGCCAAACTTGACACGAATTTACAGACACTAGCGCCACCTGCCGGCCAGAAGCCACACTTAACACGGTTTTATAGACACTAGCGCCCTCTGCCGGCCAGGCGCCAAACTTGACACGGTTTTTTTTTTTCGATGTTATTACTATTTCATACAACTTTTATATGTTACACCTCGACAAGTTCTTATATCCTACCGGCCAGAAGAAAAACTAAACACGGTTTTATAGACACTAGCGCCACCTGCCGGCAAGAAGACAAACTAAACACGGTTTTATAGACACTAGCGCCCTCTGCCGGCCTGAAGCCACGCTTAACACGGTTTTATACACACTAGCGCCACCTGCCGGCCAGAAGACAAACTAAACACGGTTTTATAGACACTAGCGCCCTCTGCCAGCCAGACGCCAAACTTGACACGAATTTACAGACACTAGCGCCCTCTGCCGGCCAGAAGACAAACTAAACACGGTTTTATAGACACTAGCGCCCTCTGCCGGCCAGACGCCAAACTTGACACGAATTTACAGACACTAGCGCCACCTGCCGGCCAGAAGCCACACTTAACACGGTTTTATAGACACTAGCGCCCTCTGCCGGCCAGGCGCCAAACTTGCACGAATTCACAGACACTAGCGCCACCTGCCGGCCAGAAGCCACACTTAACACGGTTTTATAGACACTAGCGCCCTCTGCCGGCCAGGCGCCAAACTTGACACGGTTTTTTTTTTTCGATGTTATTACTATTTCATACAACTTTTATATGTTACACCTCGACAAGTTCTTATATCCTACCGGCCAGAAGAAAAACTAAACACGGTTTTATAGACACTAGCGCCACCTGCCGGCAAGAAGACAAACTAAACACGGTTTTATAGACACTAGCGCCCTCTGCCGGCCTGAAGCCACGCTTAACACGGTTTTATACACACTAGCGCCACCTGCCGGCCAGAAGACAAACTAAACACGGTTTTATAGACACTAGCGCCCTCTGCCAGCCAGACGCCAAACTTGACACGAATTTACAGACACTAGCGCCCTCTGCCGGCCAGAAGACAAACTAAACACGGTTTTATAGACACTAGCGCCCTCTGCCGGCCAGACGCCAAACTTGACACGAATTTACAGACACTAACGCCACCTGCCGGCCAGAAGCCACACTTAACACGGTTTTATAGACACTAGCGCCCTCTGCCGGCCAGGCGCCAAACTTGCACGAATTCACAGACACTAGCGCCACCTGCCGGCCAGAAGCCACACTTAACACGGTTTTATAGACACTAGCCCCCTCTGCCGGCCAGAAGACAAACTAAACACGGTTTTATAGACACTAGCGCCACCTGCCGGCCAGAAGCCACACTTAACACGGTTTTATAGACACTAGCGCCCTCTGCCGGCCAGGCGCCAAACTTGACACGGTTTTTTTTTTTCGATGTTATTACTATTTCATACAACTTTTATATGTTACACCTCGACAAGTTCTTATATCCTACCGGCCAGAAGAAAAACTAAACACGGTTTTATAGACACTAGCGCCACCTGCCGGCAAGAAGACAAACTAAACACGGTTTTATAGACACTAGCGCCCTCTGCCGGCCTGAAGCCACGCTTAACACGGTTTTATACACACTAGCGCCACCTGCCGGCCAGAAGACAAACTAAACACGGTTTTATAGACACTAGCGCCCTCTGCCAGCCAGACGCCAAACTTGACACGAATTTACAGACACTAGCGCCCTCTGCCGGCCAGAAGACAAACTAAACACGGTTTTATAGACACTAGCGCCCTCTGCCGGCCAGACGCCAAACTTGACACGAATTTACAGACACTAGCGCCACCTGCCGGCCAGAAGCCACACTTAACACGGTTTTATAGACACTAGCGCCCTCTGCCGGCCAGAAGACAAACTAAACACGGTTTTATAGACACTAGCGCCCTCTGCCGGCCAGGCGCCAAACTTGACACGAATTTACAGACACTAGCGCCACCTGCCGGCCAGAAGCCACACTTAACACGGTTTTATAGACACTAGCGCCCTCTGCCGGCCAGGCGCCAAACTTGACACGAATTTACAGACACTAGCGCCCTCTGCCGGCCAGAAGCCACACTTAACACGGTTTTATAGACACTAGTGCCCTCTACCGGCCAGACGCCAAACTTGACACGAATTTACAGACACTAGCGCCACCTGCCGGCCAGAAGCCACACTTAACACGGTTTTATAGACACTAGCGCCCTCTGCCGGCCAGGCGCCAAACTTGACACGGTTTTTTTTTTTCGATGTTATTACTATTTCATACAACTTTTATATGTTACACCTCGACAAGTTCTTATATCCTACCGGCCAGAAGAAAAACTAAACACGGTTTTATAGACACTAGCGCCACCTGCCGGCAAGAAGACAAACTAAACACGGTTTTATAGACACTAGCGCCCTCTGCCGGCCTGAAGCCACGCTTAACACGGTTTTATACACACTAGCGCCACCTGCCGGCCAGAAGACAAACTAAACACGGTTTTATAGACACTAGCGCCCTCTGCCAGCCAGACGCCAAACTTGACACGAATTTACAGACACTAGCGCCCTCTGCCGGCCAGAAGACAAACTAAACACGGTTTTATAGACACTAGCGCCCTCTGCCGGCCAGACGCCAAACTTGACACGAATTTACAGACACTAGCGCCACCTGCCGGCCAGAAGCCACACTTAACACGGTTTTATAGACACTAGCGCCCTCTGCCGGCCAGACGCCAAACTTGACACGAATTTACAGACACTAGCGCCCTCTGCCGGCCAGAAGCCACACTTAACACGGTTTTATAGACACTAGTGCCCTCTACCGGCCAGACGCCAAACTTGACACGAATTTACAGACACTAGCGCCACCTGCCGGCCAGAAGCCACACTTAACACGGTTTTATAAACACTAGCGCCCTCTGCCGGCCAGGCGCCAAACTTGACACGGTTTTTTTTTTCGATGTTATTACTATTTCATACAACTTTTATATGTTACACCTCGACAAGTTCTTATATCCTACCGGCCAGAAGAAAAACTAAACACGGTTTTATAGACACTAGCGCCACCTGCCGGCAAGAAGACAAACTAAACACGGTTTTATAGACACTAGCGCCCTCTGCCGGCCTGAAGCCACGCTTAACACGGTTTTATACACACTAGCGCCACCTGCCGGCCAGAAGACAAACTAAACACGGTTTTATAGACACTAGCGCCCTCTGCCAGCCAGACGCCAAACTTGACACGAATTTACAGACACTAGCGCCCTCTGCCGGCCAGAAGACAAACTAAACACGGTTTTATAGACACTAGCGCCCTCTGCCGGCCAGACGCCAAACTTGACACGAATTTACAGACACTAGCGCCACCTGCCGGCCAGAAGCCACACTTAACACGGTTTTATAGACACTAGCGCCCTCTGCCGGCCAGGCGCCAAACTTGCACGAATTCACAGACACTAGCGCCACCTGCCTGCCAGAAGCCACACTTAACACGGTTTTATAGACACTAGCGCCCTCTGCCGGCCAGAAGACAAACTAAACACGGTTTTATAGACACTAGCGCCCTCTGCCGGCCAGGCGCCAAACTTGACACGAATTTACAGACACTAGCGCCCTCTGCCGGCCAGAAGCCACACTTAACACGGTTTTATAGACACTAGTGCCCTCTACCGGCCAGACGCCAAACTTGACACGAATTTACAGACACTAGCGCCACCTGCCGGCCAGAAGCCACACTTAACACGGTTTTATAGACACTAGCGCCCTCTGCCGGCCAGGCGCCAAACTTGACACGGTTTTTTTTTTTCGATTTTATTACTATTTCATACAACTTTTATATGTTACACCTCGACAAGTTCTTATATCCTACCGGCCAGAAGAAAAACTAAACACGGTTTTATAGACACTAGCGCCACCTGCCGGCAAGAAGACAAACTAAACACGGTTTTATAGACACTAGCGCCCTCTGCCGGCCTGAAGCCACGCTTAACACGGTTTTATACACACTAGCGCCACCTGCCGGCCAGAAGACAAACTAAACACGGTTTTATAGACACTAGCGCCCTCTGCCAGCCAGACGCCAAACTTGACACGAATTTACAGACACTAGCGCCCTCTGCCGGCCAGAAGACAAACTAAACACGGTTTTATAGACACTAGCGCCCTCTGCCGGCCAGACGCCAAACTTGACACGAATTTACAGACACTAGCGCCACCTGCCGGCCAGAAGCCACACTTAACACGGTTTTATAGACACTAGCGCCCTCTGCCGGCCAGACGCCAAACTTGACACGAATTTACAGACACTAGCGCCCTCTGCCGGCCAGAAGCCACACTTAACACGGTTTTATAGACACTAGTGCCCTCTACCGGCCAGACGCCAAACTTGACACGAATTTACAGACACTAGCGCCACCTGCCGGCCAGAAGCCACACTTAACACGGTTTTATAGACACTAGCGCCCTCTGCCGGCCAGGCGCCAAACTTGACACGTTTTCGATTTACATTCAGACAACTTATGTACCCCGACAATCTTCCTACCGGCCAGAAGCAAAACTAAACACGGTTTTAAGACACTAGCGCCACCTGCCGGCAAGAAGACAAACTAAACACGGTTTTAA